>NW_027639628.1:0-7500 GCF_949606895.1 Notothenia rossii
GCACGTCCACACAAGATTAAATGGAAATATAATACAAAAAAACAAATGTTCAGCCTTGATGTAACAACATTCATAATTAAGTAAAGATAACACCCTTTTCACCCCGGTTACAGTTCCATTTGCCCTGTACGATGAAAGTGGGGGATGTTGGCTTATCAGGCGCCCGCAGCTCACACACAGGACAGATATCAGCTGTCTGGACAGGACTGATAGCCAGACAGACTGAGAGGCTCAGTGAGGTAAAGGACTGAGTGTTTAGATAGTTCACTTTAGTCTAAGTTATCTCAGAGGGTCTCAAACGGTTTGTTAACAATTTATGTAAACAAATATTTCCAAGGCAACCTTTATAATTATTGGGATAAATAAAAACAGGTTTGAAATCATTCCAGTGCATACTATAGGACAGTAAACCAGAAATATTGTTTAAATCTGGAGAGATTAAAGAATATGCATAAATAAATAAATGTTAACTGATAAAATAAGAAATAAACGAACAACAAAAATAAAATAAGTTACATTTACTTGTTATTGGCTATGTTAGGTTATCGGTTATGTCCACACACTTATTTGATTATTTAAATGTAAACCGATCTTTTCGATATGGGTGTTTAGAGTTGCACCCCTTAGATCTAGTCTGGCAATTCAGCTCAAAGTGCACCAGATTGAAGCATTTTACTTTATAATGTTGAAAAAAAATCTTCCCCCTGACCCCCCTAGAGGATGTGATCCCCACAGCACCCCCCATTTGAAATATGTTCCCACGGCTATGCGTTTGAACACATTTCACATTGCTGTTAAACAAAGACACATTTTCAAAATGACATGAACTGAGTTTAATGTTTTTTTGTAATATTCTGATATATTCTGAAGGCATGCTGTCCATTCTATTTATAGATTTAAGTAAAATAATAGCTAAGATCCCACATATTACAGGATGGGCCAATAATTAGATATCCCAACCCTATATGCACACACATTCAAATGAAAAATGAAGACATTATTTTATGCAAAGCATGCTTTTTTGTCTTAAGAAAGAAGGGACATTTGCACATGTCTCTTTATTATGATTTTCAGAAAACTGTGATGCAGTTTTTGTATTTGCATATGAGGAAGGAGGCGGTGTGTAAACAGAAAGAGGAAGTGAAGAAACAGGAAGAGGAAGGAAATGTGACAGAATAAAATGTAGTATTTTACTTTAGGAATCATTCATTTTAATTTAAAGATGCAGAGGCTCCTGAATGATGGAGGAAAGGAAAAGGAAGGGATAAAGGGAACAAGGAAAGGAGGCGAGGATGCGAGGAGAGGAGGGAGGAGTAAATCAGTGTTGGAGACTGACGCGGAAGGAGAAGCAGAGGAGGAAGAAGAACAAGAAGAAGAAGAAGAAGAAGAAGAAGAAGAAGAAGAAGGAAACCCCAAAATGAAAGCCCCCCCTCTTCACACTTGTTGAATAACGTTTATCTTCTAGTCTCGCAGAAGCAGCTTTTTCACCGTTTCCTCCCCGGCCTGCAGTGCCTCTTTTCCGGATCCGGACGTGCAGGGCTGCCTGCATGGCTGCGTGCTTTGACTGAAAGAATAATTTCAAAGAGACTTCACCCTGCATCCAGCTCCACTGGGTCGATATTTGTCATCTTTTATTCATTCGGCTTCCCGAGCAAAGGGAAAAGCTCCTGGAACCACACGGAGCTCAGAGATCTGTCCCCGGGCTTTGGGTCTCTATTCGCGGCGAGGAGGGGGATATCTCCATAGTCAGAAGACTACTAAAGGTTTGTTAACCGAGTAGCCGAGCACTGCCTTCCCTGGAATACATGCTGTGCTTTTAACGAGGTGGATGGACGATTAATATTTCAGGGGTTTTATATTTAGGGGAACCAGAGAGGCGGGAGGGTCTGATAAACACGCCGGCTTTAGCGCCCTCTCCGCCGGGTACAACCACTGGGTGGTACCGCTGTCTCCAAGCCGTGTGACTCTTCTAGAAATCCCGTTTTACAGCAGTCTGCGTTGTTGTTGGATCACAAAGTCGTGACACGCCTGCTCTGTATTTGTGGACCTTGGATAATTATCTTCTGAGGACCGGGGGGAGCTCCAGGACTCACGCCGAGATCGCAGTTCGGTCGCCGGGTGTGATGTCTCGCCGCTGGGGGTGGAATATATATTTTTTTACAGCTCCAGGAGTTTTCTGCTCCACTTTAAACTAAGACACACCCCGTGTTGTTGCACTGTTGTCGGTGTGTTGAGGAGGACATGGCGGACTGCAGACCGGCGAACCCTGAGGCCACTGACAGCCGGACATCGAGCCCTCTGGCCGGGAAGAAGCGGGCTCAGCAGTCCCCTGTTCCCCGGAACAAGCACCAGATCCCGGATCCTGGAGGACACTGCCTCCGCAAAGTCACCCTCACAAAGCCCACCTTCTGCCACAGCTGCAGCGACTTCATCTGGGGGCTGGTGGGCTTCCTGTGTGAAGGTAACACATAAAGTGCATTATTTATATTAATTAGCCTAATGTAAAAATGCACCACTGCATAAGTGCATATCCAGCTGCAGGTGACCCTAAAAAGCAACAAGGGGTTTGCTGATGAGTGCAAAGAGCAATTAGTTAGTATTGCATTTATTTAATTAATCAGTAAAGTAAGATACACTTGTTTTTAATCCAGATGGAGACTATTATGCTCGATATTGTGCATATTAGCCTACAACAAGAATACAACAAATAGAGTAATGAAATATGCAAGAGGTAGTTACACCAATCCAAATAGAGAAATAACAGGACGAGAAAGACAGATTAAATTAGCTTATATTTACAAAGATACCAAAAAGCACCGGTAATCGTTAGATGTAACCACACAGAACAATAGATCAGGTTCTCTACAACAGACATGGAGAGGTCATGAGAGAGAGGGCCGAGGAACTGCGTGACAGCATCTTAAATGCTCGTGTCTCTCCAGGTGGACCAATCAGCCTGTCGAAGGCAGCCAATCAGCTAACAGGCACCACCTGCGCCCAGACACACACACACACACACACACACACACACACACACACACACACACACACACACACACACACACACACACACACACAGGAGGAGGGGGAAATATCCGCACACATATGACATAATGACCCAGGGTCGTAACCTTTATATATACAGTCTATGGTCCTAACAAAGTGTTGATTAAAAAGAGCGTTGCTGGATCTTTAGGCTTCACGTCTTTTGAATTCTATCAAGGAACGTTTGGTAGAAAAGTGAAGCAGGAAGTTACTTTTTAAAGCTCAGGTAGGATACAAATAAAAACAGAGGGAAAGCGTGAACTGCTGGGAACTCTTCCTCTGATTCATGTCTTTCTTCCCGTCTCCTCTTCCTCTCGCTTGCTTTCTCTTTTCCTTTCTTGTCTTTCCTTGCCTCCTGTGTCCTTTCCTTTTTCTCTTTTGGTTATTTCTTTTTCTCCTCTTTCCTCTAATTTCATTTTCTTTACTCTTTACCCCTTTTGTCCTCTATTCTCCACTTTCCTTCCTTTTACTTTCCTTTCCTTAAAAGGGGTCTGTTCTGCTTGCTGTCGTGTTCCCTCTCCTCTAGTTCGCTCTATAGCTTTTAGTGCATGTGAATAGTCTGATTCAAACCCCAAAGCTCCCAGAGTTGTAACCCTGGCGCTCCTATTGGCTAGGACTCAAACACATGGTACCTGATAGGCTAAGGGGCGGGACATCTCTAAGTGTTGACCAATCACAAGAGAGCCGGCCAGCTCTTTAAAGAAGAGACGCTACATACTGATATACACCTGAACATCAGCAGGAGAGGACTCTTTAAAGTAGAGACACTACATACTGATACACACCTGAACATGAGCAGGAGAGGACTCTTTAAAGTAGAGACACTACATACTGATATACACCTGAACATCAGCAGGAGAGGACTCTTTAAAGTAGAGACACTACATACTGATATACACCTGAACATCAGCAGGAGAGGACTCTTTAAAGTAGAGACACTACATACTGATATGCACCTGAACATCAGCAGGAGAGGACTCTTTAAAGTAGAGACACTACATACTGATATACACCTGAACATCAGCAGGAGAGGACTCTTTAAAGTAGAGACACTACATCCTGATATACACCTGAACATCAGCAGGAGAGGACTCTTTAAAGTAGAGACACTACATACTGATATACACCTGAACATCTGCAGGAGAGGACTCTTTAAAGTAGAGACACTACATACTGATATACACCTGAACATCAGCAGGAGAGGACTCTTTAAAGTAGAGACACTACATCCTGATATACACCTGAACATCTGCAGGAGAGGACTCTTTAAAGTAGAGACACTACATACTGATATACACCTGAACATCAGCAGGAGAGGACTCTTTAAAGTAGAGACACTACATCCTGATATACACCTGAACATCAGCAGGAGAGGACTCTTTAAAGTAGAGACACTACATCCTGATATACACCTGAACATCAGCAGGAGAGGACTCTTTAAAGTAGAGACACTACATACTGATATACACCTGAACATCAGCAGGAGAGGACTCTTTAAAGTAGAGACACTACATACTGATATACACCTGAACATCAACAGGAGAGGACTCTTTAAAGTAGAGACACTACATACTGATATACACCTGAACATCAGCAGGAGAGGACTCTTTAATCTCCTTTCCTTAAAACCTCTTTACAAATGTTTCTTCAAAAAAAGCATCATCTTCATGAATTCAACAGGCAGCCAACACACACACACACACACACACACACACACACACACACACACGCACGCACGCACGCACGCACGCACGCACGCACGCACGCACGCACGCACGCACGCACGCACGCACGCACACACTCCACTCTGCCCAGTAACACTGACTGGTTGTCTGTCCACGTTGCAGTCAAGTCGTGATTTACTTCCTCTGGGTTGGCATGGCAACAGGAGCTGCATGTATGTTTGGCAGCAACATCATCATCACACACACACACACACACACACACACACACACACACACACACACACACACACACACACACACACACACACACACACACACACACACACACATAAATATATTCCTCAATTATTACTATTCATGTATTTTTTAATTAACTAATTAAGGTGAAATCTTAGGTAGGGATTTCCCAAAAATGTAATAGGAATTATTTCTATAAATACTTTAAAAAAGTTACAATACCTTTACATCTCTGTGAACTTAGCAATAAAACAACAAGCATAATATGTATTGTTTAAAATCTTTAATATTCTTCTTTATTGTTGTTTAAAATACATCAGTTTGTGTTTCCTCTTCTATACGTCCAGAAGATCTCGCCTCTTGGTATGAGTTTGATTCTGTCTATTGGTCGTTAGGGGAATATAACGACATGTAAGCACCAATCAGACTCTCTGACATGCTGGGAACAAGGAGCAAAGCAGTCCCAGTGAAATGAAATCCTAAATGACATGATGAACATGCGTCACCGCCCCCCCTTTGACCGGCTGTCCTCACGCTGCACAGATTTTCTGCATAATGACGGATTATTGCGGCCTTTTAGGTTCGCTCTGACCTGCAGAGAACGACCTTTATATAAGGGCTGCCTGACGCTTTCAGATTATACAACAACAAAACACGTTTGTCCTTTTTATCGTGCGTCCACAAAAAGAGTCTCATGCACAATATACAGGAGAACAAAGTGGTATTTTTCAAATAACTTGAAAGAGTCGTCTCCTGCTGATGTTCACGTGTATATCAGTATGTAGTGTCTCTACTTTAAAGAGTCCTCTCCTGCTGATGTTCAGGTGTATATCAGTACGTAGTGTCTCTACTTTAAAGAGTCCTCTCCTGCTGATGTTCAGGTGTATATCAGTATGTAGTGTCTCTACTTTAAAGAGTCCTCTCCTGCTGATGTTCAGGTGTATATCAGTATGTAGTGTCTCTACTTTAAAGAGTCCTCTCCTGCTGATGTTCAGGTGTATATCAGTATGTAGTGTCTCTACTTTAAAGAGTCCTCTCCTGCTGATGTTCAGGTGTATATCAGTATGTAGTGTCTCTACTTTAAAGAGTCCTCTCCTGCTGATGTTCAGGTGTATATCAGTATGTAGTGTCTCTACTTTAAAGAGTCCTCTCCTGCTGATGTTCAGGTGCATATCAGTATGTAGTGTCTCTACTTTAAAGAGTCCTCTCCTGCTGATGTTCAGGTGTATATCAGTATGTAGTGTCTCTACTTTAAAGAGTCCTCTCCTGCTGATGTTCAGGTGTATATCAGTATGTAGAGTCTCTACTTTAAAGAGTCCTCTCCTGCTGATGTTCAGGTGTATATCAGTATGTAGTGTCTACTTTAAAGAGTCCTCTCCTGCTGATGTTCAGGTGTATATCAGTATGTAGTGTCTCTACTTTAAAGAGTCCTCTCCTGCTGATGTTCAGGTGTATATCAGTATGTAGTGTCTCTACTTTAAAGAGTTATCTCCTGCTGATGTTCAGGTGTATATCAGTATGTAGTGTCTCTACTTTAAAGAGTCCTCTCCTGCTGATGTTCAGGTGTATATCAGTATGTAGTGTCTCTACTTTAAAGAGTCCTCTCCTGCTGATGTTCAGGTGTATATCAGTATGTAGTGTCTCTACTTTAAAGAGTCCTCTCCTGCTGATGTTCAGGTGTATATCAGTATGTAGTGTCTCTACTTTAAAGAGTCCTCTCCTGCTGATGTTCAGGTGTATATCAGTATGTAGTGTCTCTACTTTAAAGAGTCCTTTCCTGCTGATGTTCAGGTGTATATCAGTATGTAGTGTCTCTACTTTAAAGAGTCCTCTCCTGTTGATGTTCAGGTGTATATCAGTATGTAGTGTCTCTACTTTAAAGAGTCCTCTCCTGCTGATGTTCAGGTGTATATCAGTATGTAGTGTCTCTACTTTAAAGAGTCCGCTCCTGATGAGGTTCAGGTGTATATCAGTATGTAGTGTCTCTACTTTAAAGAGTCCGCTCCTGCTGATGTTCAGGTGTATATCAGTATGTAGTGTCTCTACTTTAAAGAGTCCGCTCCTGATGAGGTTCAGGTGTATATCAGTATGTAGTGTCTCTACTTTAAAGAGTCCTCTCCTGCTGATGTTCAGGTGTATATCAGTATGTAGTGTCTCTACTTTAAAGAGTCCGCTCCTGATGAGGTTCAGGTGTATATCAGTATGTAGTGTCTCTACTTTAAAGAGTCCTCTCCCTCGCTCAGTGTTTCCTCTCTCCTCCTCAGTGTGTAACTTCATGTGTCACGAGAAATGTCTGAAGACGCTGCGCTCAGCCTGTTCCTGCATGACCCCGTCTCTGGTGCAGGTGAGTAAAACAAACGCCCCCTACATGAAGTTAATTGATCACTGAATGTTCCATCATAATGAAGCAGAGAGGAGTTTATAGTCCTCACCTGTCCAGGTGCCGTCACTCATCATTTGCATTTTCTTAAATCATTTTCCTTTTTTATGCTTATAAAGTTTTCACACAGATCCTGACTCGACAATATAAATG
>NW_027639628.1:15000-20000 GCF_949606895.1 Notothenia rossii
GTTATATTTCTAATGCTACTACTACTACTACTACTACTGATACTACTACTACATGTTATATTACTAATACTACTACTACTACATGTTATATTTCTAATACTACTACTACTGCAACTACTGATACTACTACTACTACATGTTATATTTCTAATGCTACTACTACTACTACTACTGATACTACTACTACATTTTATATTACTAATACTACTACTGATACTACTACTACATGTTATATTACTAATACTACTACTACTACATGTTATATTTCTAATACTACTACTACTGCAACTACTGATACTACTACTACTACATGTTATATTTCTAATGCTACTACTAATACTACTACTGATACTACTACTACATGTTATATTACTAATACTACTACTGATACTACTACTACATGTTATATTACTAATACTACTACTACTACTACTACTAAATGTTATATTACTAATACTACTACTACTGATACTACTACTACATGTTATATTACTAATACTACTACTGATACTACTACTACATGTTATATTACTAATACTACTACTGATACTACTACTACATGTTATATTACTAATACTACTACTGATACTACTACTACATGTTATATTACTAATACTACTAATACTACTACTACTACATGTTATATTTCTAATACTACTACTACTGCAACTACTGATACTACTACTACTACATGTTATATTTCTAATGCTACTACTACTACTACTACTACTGATACTACTACTACATGTTATATTACTAATACTACTACTACTACATGTTATATTTCTAATACTACTACTACTGCAACTACTGATACTACTACTACTACATGTTATATTACTAATACTACTACTACTACATGTTATATTACTAATACTACTACTACTGATACTACTACTACATGTTATATTTCTAATACTACTACTACTGATACTACTACTACATGTTATATTTCTAATACTACTACTACTGATACTACTACTACATGTTATATTACTAATACTACTACTGATACTACTACTACATTTTATATTACTAATACTACTACTACTACTACTACTACATGTTATATTACTAATACTACTAATACTTCTACTACTGATACTACTACTACATGTTATATTACTAATACTACTACTACTACTACTACTAAATGTTATATTACTAATACTACTACTACTGATACTACTACTACATGTTATATTACTAATACTACTACTGATACTACTACTACATGTTATATTACTAATACTACTACTGATACTACTACTACATGTTATATTACTAATACTACTACTACTACTACTACTACATGTTATATTACTAATACTACTACTACTGATACTACTACTACATGTTATATTACTAATACTACTAATACTACTACTACTACATGTTATATTACTAATACTACTACTGATACTACTACTACATGTTATATTACTAATACTACTAATACTACTACTACTACATGTTATATTTCTAATACTACTACTACTGATACTACTACTACATGTTATATTACTAATACTACTACTACTGATACTACTACTACATGTTATATTACTAATACTACTACTACTACTACTACTGATACTACTACTACATTTTATATTACTAATACTACTACTACTGATACTACTACTACATGTTACTAATACTACTACTACTACTACTACTGATACTACTACTACATTTTATATTACTAATACTACTACTACTACTGATACTACTACTACATGTTATATTACTAATACTACTACTACTACTACTACTGATACTACTACTACATGTTATATTACTAATACTACTACTACTACATGTTATATTTCTAATACTACTACTACTGCAACTACTGATACTACTACTACTACATGTTATATTTCTAATGCTACTACTACTACTACTACTACTACATGTTATATTACTAATACTACTAATACTACTACTACTACATGTTATATTACTAATACTACTACTGATACTACTACTACATGTTATATTACTAATACTACTAATACTACTACTACATGTTATATTTCTAATACTACTACTACTGATACTACTACTACATGTTATATTACTAATACTACTACTACTGATACTACTACTACATTTTATATTACTAATACTACTACTACTGATACTACTACTACATGTTATATTACTAATACTACTACTACTACTACTACTGATACTACTACTACATGTTATATTACTAATACTACTACTACTACATGTTATATTTCTAATACTACTACTACTGCAACTACTGATACTACTACTACTACATGTTATATTTCTAATGCTACTACTACTACTACTGATACTACTACTACATTTTATATTACTAATACTACTACTACTGATACTACTACTACATGTTATATTTCTAATACTACTACTACTGATACTACTACTACATGTTATATTACTAATACTACTACTACTGATACTACTACTACATGTTATATTACTAATACTACTACTGATACTACTACTACATGTTATATTTCTAATGCTACTACTACTACTACTGATACTACTACTACATGTTATATTTCTAATACTACTACTACTGATACTACTACTACATGTTATATTTCTAATACTACTACTACTGCAACTACTGATACTACTACTACATGTTATATTACTAATACTACTACTACTGATACTACTACTACATGTTATATTACTAATACTACTACTGATACTACTACTACATGTTATATTTCTAATGCTACTACTACTACTACTGATACTACTACTACATGTTATATTACTAATACTACTACTACTGATACTACTACTACATGTTATATTACTAATACTACTACTGATACTACTACTACATGTTATATTTCTAATGCTACTACTACTACTACTGATACTACTACTACATGTTATATTACTAATACTACTACTGATACTACTACTACATGTTATATTTCTAATGCTACTACTACTACTACTGATACTACTACTACATGTTATATTACTAATACTACTAATACTACTTCTACTACATGTTATATTTCTAATACTACTACTACTACTACTACTGATACTACTACTACTACATGTTATATTTCTAATGCTACTACTACTGCAACTACTGATACTACTACTACTACATGTTATATTTCTAATACTACTACTACTACTACTACTGATACTACTACTACATGTTATATTTCTAATACTACTACTACTGATACTACTACTACATGTTATATTTCTAATACTACTACTACTACTACTACTGATACTACTACTACTACATGTTATATTTCTAATACTACTACTACTACTACTACTGATACTACTACTACATGTTATATTTCTAATACTACTACTACTGATACTACTACTCCCACTACTACTACTGATACTACTACTACTACATGTTATATTTCTAATACTACTACTACTGCAACTACTACTCCCACTACTACTACTGATACTACTACTACTACATGTTATATTTCTAATACTACTACTACTGCAACTACTACTCCCACTACTACTACTGATACTACTACTACATGTTATATTTCTAATACTACTACTACTGCAACTACTACTCCCACTACTACTACTGATACTACTACTACTACATGTTATATTTCTAATACTACTACTACTGATACTACTACTACATGTTATATTTCTAATACTACTACTACTGCAACTACTACTCCCACTACTACTACTGATACTACTACTACATGTTATATTACTAATACTACTAATACTACTACTAATACATGTTATATTTCTAATACTACTACTACTACTGCAACTACTGATACTACTACTACTACATGTTATATTTCTAATACTACTACTACTGCAACTACTACTACCACTACTACTACTGATACTACTACTACTACTACAAGTTACACTACTATTGCTACTAGTTCTACTATAAGTTATACCTCCACGACTACTACTACTACTAGTTATACTTCGACTACAACTACTACTGCGACTTCTACTACTATCTTCGTATCTTAAACTATGCGATGTTTAGTGAAATATAATTATTTCTATATTTTCCAATTTTAATATTATTGTTGCTTTATTTGTATTATTAATATAATCATTGTCATGGTGTAATGGCGCGTGTTGTCCTGCAGGAGGCGGTGTTGCGCTCCTTCTTCCTCCCCGGGGATCCTCAGAACTTTGAGCTGAAGGAGGTCATCGCCGTGCAGCGTCTCCATAGCGACGACATCCTCAACCGTAACGGGGACCACGACAACCATTCCCCCGACAACGGGACCCCCGACAACCGGACCCCCCCGAGGGAGGGTTGCCCCGACAACGCCTGGCTGCTGAGGCTCCGCCCCCGTGACCCAGAGGTCATCGAGGTGTTCTCCAGCTGGAACAGGTGAGGAACAGCTGATCACACACACCTGTATTTACTGGTTCTACATACTGGTGTTCTCCCAGTCTGTTAATGGTTCTACATACTGGTGTTCTCCCAGTCTGTTAATGGTTCTACATACTGGTGTTCTCCCAGTCTGTTAATGGTTCTACATGTTGGTGTTCTCCCAGTCTGTTAATGGTTCTACATACTGGTGTTCTCCCAGTCTGTTAATGGTTCTACATGTTGGTGTTCTCCCAGTCTGTTAATGGTTCTACATACTGGTGTTCTCTCAGTCTGTTAATGGTTCTACATGTTGGTGTTCTCCCAGTCTGTTAATGGTTCTACATACTGGTGTTCTCTCAGTCTGTTAATGGTTCTACATACTGGTGTTCTCCCAGTCTGTTAATGGTTCTACATACTGGTGTTCTCCCAGTCTGTTAATGGTTCTACATGTTGGTGTTCTCCCAGTCTGTTAATGGTTCTACATACTGGTGTTCTCTCAGTCTGTTAATGGTTCTACATACTGGTGTTCTCCCAGTCTGTTAATGGTTCTACATACTGGTGTTCTCCCAGTCTGTTAATGGTTCTACATGTTGGTGTTCTCCCAGTCTGTTAATGGTTCTAC
>NW_027639628.1:27500-33301 GCF_949606895.1 Notothenia rossii
CATGTTGATGTAGAAGAGACATGAAGAAGAGGGGACACATGTTGATGTAGAAGAGACATGAAGAAGAGGGGACACGTGTAGATGTAGGAGAGACATGAAGAAGAGGGGACACATGTTGATGAAGAAGAGACATGGAGAAGAGGGGACACATGTTGATGTAGAGACATGGAGAAGAGGGGACACATGTTGATGTAGAAGAGACATGAAGAAGAGGGGACACATGTTGATGTAGAGGAGACATGGAGAAGTGGATTTTGCGTGATAGGTGACCTTTAATTCTTCTTCCTGTCCTCTCTCAGCTGAACTGTCTCTCCCCGGACGTCTGTCCTCTGCTGGTGTTTGTGAACCCGAGGAGTGGAGGTCTAAAAGGAAGAGATCTGCTCTACGGCTTCAGGAAGCTCCTGAACCCCCACCAGGTGTTTGACATCTCCAACGGAGGCCCGCTGGCAGGGTGAGAGAAACAAACGCACCCCGAATCAAACACACCCGAGATCAGACACACCTGAATCAAACACACCTGAGATCAGACACACCTGAATCAAACACACCTGAGATCAGACACACCTGAATCAAACACACCTGAGATCAGACACACCTGAATCAAACACACCTGAGATCAGACACACGTGAATCAAACACACCTGAATCAAACACACCTGAATCAAACACACCCTGAATCAAACACACCTGAGATCAGACACACCTGAGATCAGACACACCTGAATCAAAAACACACCTGAGATCAGACACACCGGAGATCAAACACACCTGAGATCAGACACACCTGAATCAAACACACCTGAGATCAGACACACCGGAGATCAAACACACCTGAGATCAGACACACCTGAATCAAACACACCCTGAATCAAACACACCTGAGATCAGACACACCTGAGATCAGACACACCTGAATCAAAAACACACCTGAGATCAGACACACCGGAGATCAAACACACCTGAGATCAGACACACCTGAGATCAGACACACCTGAATCAAAAACACACCTGAGATCAGACACACCGGAGATCAGACACACCTGAGATCAGACACACCTGAATCAAAAACACACCTGAGATCAGACACACCTGAGATCAGACACACCTGAATCAAAAACACACCTGAGATCAGACACACCGGAGATCAAACACACCTGAGATCAGACACACCTGAATCAAACACACACCTGAGATCAGACACACCTGAGATCAAACACACCCGAATCAAACACACCCGAATCAGACACACCTGAATCAAACACACCTGAGATCAAACACACCCGAATCAAACACACCTGAGATCAGACACACCTGAATCAGACATACCTGAATCAAACACACCTGAATCAAACACACCTGAGATCAAACACAGCCGAATCAAACACACCCGAATCAAACACACCCGAATCAAACACACCTGAGATCAGACACACCTGAATCAAAAACACACCTGAGATCAGACACACCGGAGATCAAACACACCTGAGATCAGACACACCTGAATCAAACACACCTGAGATCAAACACACCCGAATCAAACACACCCGAATCAGACACACCTGAATCAAACACACCTGAGATCAGACACATCTGAATCAAACACACCTGAGATCAAACACACCCGAATCAAACACACCTGAGATCAGACACACCTGAATCAGACATACCTGAATCAGACACACCTGAATCAAACACACCTGAATCAAACACACCTGAGATCAAACACAGCCGAATCAAACACACCCGAATCAAACACACCTGAGATCAAACACACCTGAATCAAACACACCTGAGATCAGACACACCGGAGATCAAACACACCTGAATCAAACACACCTGAGATCAAACACACCTGAGATCAAACACACCTGAGATCAAACACACCTGAATCAAACACACCCCGAATCAAACACCCCTGAGATCAGACACACCTGAATCAAACACACCTGAATCAAACACACCTGAATCAAACACACCTGAGATCAAACACACCTGAATCAAACACACCTGAATCAAACACACCTGAATCAAACACACCTGAGATCAAACACACCTGAATCAAACACACCTGAATCAAACACACCTGAATCAAACACACCCCGAATCAAACACACCTGAGATCAGACACACCTGAATCAAACACACGTGAATCAAACACACGTGAATCAAACACACCTGAGATCAGACACACCCCGAATCAAACACACGTGAATCAAACACACGTGAATCAAACACACCTGAATCAAACACACCTGAGATCAAACACACCTGAGATCAAACACACCTGAATCAAACACACCTGAATCAAACACACCTGAATCAAACACACCTGAATCAAACACACCTGAATCAAACACACCTGAATCAAACACACCTGAATCAAACACACCTGAATCAAACACACTCTATATTTGTCCAAAGAATTTACGCAATGCATTTAATTTCTTTAAAAAAATTAAAGTAAATATAATAGGGCCGTCCCGAATACCATTTTTCGGGCTCTGGATATTCGGTAGTAATCAGCAGCGAATATTCGGCGCATTTCTGTCACGTGTAACGTTACTGTTTGAACGGCGGATAAAGCGGCTTCACCATGGCAACTGGACAACAGCTAAACTAAGCTAGGCTACTACTCACAGCATGCAGGTGACTTCATAGTTGTTGAGCCGCCGTGGTGGGCCAGTTTCATATTGTATATTTGGCACACTGCCTTCGTCTCATCGTCGTCAGATTTAAAATGGTCCCGGACAGCTGAAGTCTTTTCAGTTTTCAGGTGTGTGAAGCAAAGTGAAGCGTGACGTTCGTGACGCTGTGAGTGAAAGCGATGTCAGGCGCCCAAGCTGAGAATGTATATATTTCCGCATTTTAACTATGCAATGAAAAAGTATAAATATAGTATAAGAATGTGGCAATTCGCCTTTATTGATAGCATACATTTAGGACAAATGAAAAAAAAAGAATATCCGAATAACGAAATTGAAAACCGAATAGTAGGCCAACGACCAAATATTCGGATATTCGGGTACAGCCCTAAAATTTAAGTGTGATTTAGTTCCTACTAAATATATTTTACCTTCTAAGATTACCAGTTCAGTTTATGATGAAATCTACCTGGAGGGACTTGAGACTGTTTTTACATTGGCTTTAGTTTCTACTCGAGATGTGTGTGATGTGTTCTGGTGTCTGTTCCTTTCATGACCCCCAATACACATTCATGTATTTATTTTTACAATTCAGACACAAAATGATTTTAGTGCTGGGTCTAACCTGCTAATCTTTTGTTGTATTTATGGTAAATAATATAGTAAAATAATTACTCTGCATGACCCCCCCCCTGTTTATTCAGAGAGGACGCTGAGCTGCATACATTTATATAATCTGTACCTACCTACCTACCTACCTACCTACCTACCTACCTACCTACCTACCTACCTACGTACCTACCTACGTACCTACCTACCTACCTACCTACCTACCTACCTACCTACCTACCTACCTACCTACCTACCTACCTACCTACCTACGTACCTACCTACCTACCAGCTACCTAGCTACCTTTTGTTCTTTCTTGAGAAGAACTTTGTGAATTATAGTCCTGTGAAAGGTGCTAAATAAACGTATTATTATTATTATTATTATTATTTAAATAGTCATCATATCATTTTACATACAGTCAATTATTCATAAAATGAAGTTACAGACTTTGATTACAGACGTCTCTTCTTCTGTTATATGTCATCAAATCTCTTCTTCTGCAGCCTGCACACGTTCAGGGAGGTCCCCAGGTTTCGGGTGCTGGTCTGCGGGGGGGACGGGACCATCGGCTGGGTGCTGGGGGTCCTGGAAGCCGTGAGACACAAGATGGTCTGCAGGGAACCCCCCATCGGCATCGTTCCTCTGGGGACAGGTGAGGGCGTAACACCTACAGAGTTTATTACCCTCAATAACAAAAAGAGTCATATTTATCGAGGAAAAAAGTGTGTGTGTGTGTGTGTGTGTGTGTGTGTGTGTGTGTGTGTGTGTGTGTGTGTGTGTGTGTGTGTGTGTGTGTGTGTGTGTGTGTGTGTGTGTGTGTGTGTGTGTGTGTGTGTGTGTGTGTGTGTGTGTGTGTGTGTGTGTGTGTGTGTGTGTGTGTGTGTGTGTGTGTGTGTGTGTGTGTGTGTGTGTGTGTGTGTGTGTGTGTGTGTGTGTGTGTATTCTTTGTATTGTGTTGCTCTGTGGGAGGAGCCGGTGCCCTCAGATCTTCGGATGTAGCTCTGAACACATGACAATCAAAGCCTTGAACCTTGTAGGTAACGACCTGGCCCGGGTGCTTCGTTGGGGCTCAGGTTACAGCGGGGAGGACCCCCCTCACATCCTGGTGTCAGTCGACGAGGCTGAGGAGGTTCTGATGGACCGATGGACCATCCTGCTGGACGCTCAGCACTTCTCTGAGGACGCTCACAGCTTCCTGGAGCCCCCCAAGGTCAGTATTCATTATTAAAGTGATATACTTAATACATATAGCCCTATGACTGTGAATATTTATATTGAAAACATTTTTATTTTGAAAGGAAAAATACATTTTAATTTGGTCTGCAATTTTGAAAATGGTTAAAGCTTGAATAGTTTAATTTATTTTATTCTTGTATTTTTTTTGTATCAAATTGATTTTTTAGTCTTTTTTTTTAGAATGAAAGCACACTTTTAAAATATCTGTCTCACTTTACCTTGATGCCCTGTCTCTGTTTCTCTCAGATTGTTCAGATGAACAACTACTTCGGTCTGGGCATCGACGCCGAGCTGAGCCTCGACTTCCACCAGGCCCGCGAGGACGAGCCGGACAAATTCACCAGCAGGTTTCTATCATCAATATCATTTAATATATAACTTTATCCAGAGCGGGACATGTCTATTGTAAATAACCCCTGCATGCCCCCCCCCCCCCCCCCCCCCCCCAGGTTCCATAATAAAGGTGTGTATGTGAAAGTGGGTCTGCAGAAGATCAGCTGCAGCCGAAGTCTCCACAAAGAACTGAAACTGCAGGTCGACGCTCAGGAGGTCCAGCTGCCCAACATCGAGGGGCTCATCTTCCTCAATATACCCAGGTACCACACACACACACACACACACACACACACACACACACACACACACACACACACACACACACACACACACACACACACACACACACACACACACACACACTGATCAGACAGCTGTCCAACAGCAAGTCTTGATTACAGAGTGTGTGACAGCAGCAGTCGATCAGTCTGACAGATCAATAACACTCAATCACATGAATATTGAATTACACACACTCAGACCCCGTTTACACGAGGACGAAACGGGTTCCGCATAGTTTCTCTTGCGTAGCCTTTTCGTTTACAGAAACAGACCCCGCAAACGATAACGGGTCCCAAGGTGGATAGATTTGCAAACGGAGCGCTCTGGGGGTCAAACGGCTCCGTGTGTACGCTTCTATACTATCATTTCCTGATAACAATGAAATAGCCCCGCCTCCCTCCCCCCACGCCTCCCTCTCCCCACGCCTCCCTCCCCCCACGCCTCCCTCTCCCCACGCCTCCCTCCCCCCACGTCTCCCTCTCCCCACGCCTCCCTCTCCCCACTTTTCCCTCTCCCAACGCCTCCCTCCCCCCACGTCTCCCTCTCCCCACGCCTCCCTCTCCCCACGTTTCCCTCTCCCCACGTCTCCCTCTCCCCACGCCTCCCTCTCCCCACGTTTCCCTCTCCCCACGTCTCCCTCTCCCCACGTCTCCCTCTCCCCACGTTTCCCTCTCCCCACGCCTCCCTCGCCC
>NW_027639627.1:0-22500 GCF_949606895.1 Notothenia rossii
GCTGTTTCTAAAAGACACAAAGAGGGTCCGTGGCTGGAGCAAGTATATTTCAGAGTCGGGCCGGACAGTCACAACATCGCTGTTGTTCCTGAAGACTGTGAACCATTTCCTGAGGTACTTGTCTGCATCAAAGCTCCGGGGGTGCAGGCTCACCCAGTCTGATATGACCCACATCATCAGAGAGGTGAAAGCCAACATTAACGATTTGAAAAAGTCTGTCACTCTCCACCAGTTTAAGGTGAAGAGGGACAAGCTGGATCGTCTGCCGAGCCAGGCGGAGCTTCTCGCCGCCATGGCGGCCGCTGAGAAGCGCATCCCTGATCTCCTTGACCTGATGGCTAGCAATCCGACCACAATCACCCAGTACCTGCTATATGGCTATCTAACCCTCCATTGGAGCCTCCTGTATGGCCACCGTCCGGGTGTGTATGCAAACATGACCAACACGGAGGTCTTTGAGGCGGACAGAAGGGGCACTGCTGAGGGCTACATCATCCACGTGCAGGATCACAAGACTGCCAAGACATTTGGTGAAGCACAGCTGGTGCTTACAATAAAGGAGTTTAGCTGGGTCATGCGGTGGATGGGGATAAAAGAGGGCTTGTCGGGTCCTCAGAATGAATTCTTCCTTTTCACATCGGGGAAGCAGGCTTCCAAGAACCTGAACGCTCACTTGAAGAGGGCTTGGGCTGATGCTGGGCTAGAAACAGCCGTCACCTTCACCATCTTGCGCACTGCCCTGGCTGACAATATCAAGCATCACCAAGATCCAGAAAGCAGGTCGATTCTGGCTAGGTTTATGTGCCACGACGTAAGCACTGCAGACCGGTTCTACGCGAATACGCCTGGAATAAAGGAGGCATTGAAGATCCGCTCCATGTTCAGGGCGGCGGCAGCAGCTGCAGCAGCATCATCATCAGAAGGAGGTCTACCACCGTCAGCTACCTCCGAAGAGGATTCAGGGGCGGAGAGCAGCGATACCTCTTCTTCAGGACCGATTGGTACTCCTGATGAGGGGAAAGGGGCCGTGGACTCAACCTTTTTTCCCCGGTGCACTGTACAAGTTAGACGGCTAATATGGCCCCAAGGCCCCTGTTAATCATGTTGTTATTATGTTTATTTTGTATACTGTTTTTGTAAAATTGGTGTGATAATTAAATAAAAAATAAAAAAAAAACATTAGTATAACCTTGAAGGTTCCCAGGGGCAAATACAGTGCCTGTCATTTTGCAGGATATAATTTAACATGTAACCTCTCCTGGAAATGGACATACTCTGTGCATTTCCAGGAGAGGTTCCATGTTAAATTATATCCTGCAATATCCTCCAAAGAAGGGGTGGTAGTGTCATGAATAAGGCCGAATATGTATGCCGATGTGCGGACGGTAAAGCACCGCAAAATCCACCCCTTTAGGGTAACCAGGGGCATGAAGTTCTGTAGGGTGTGAACATCTGGGTTTAGTCCGAGTGAGGAGTGCTCGAGCGTGGGAGGATGTGTAAGGCAGAGGAGGGTAACAAAAGGTGTGTGCAGGAGCAGGGAGAAAAGAGAAAATAAAAAGACTCAAAGTGTTCCACCTTCCAGCAGCAGCAGCAGCGGGCCCGCTCTGTCCGTGGTGCTGAACACCTGCCTGTCTATGTGGAGTACAAAAACAAACAAAGACAAACACCTTTAAGGTCACCAGGGGCGTGAGGTTCTGGTTCTGGCGGTGTGCATGGAGGGGTTTAGTCCGAGTGAGGAGTGCTCGAGCGTGGGAGGATGTGTAAGGCAGAGGAGGGGAACAAAAAAAAACGAATACAAATAAGTTAAAGTGTGAACCTCCAGCAGGGCAGGTGCTGCTGCTGCTGCTGCTGCTGCTGCTGCTGCTGCTGCTGCTGTGAAGGAGGACGAATATTGATGCTTGTGTTCGGACGGTAAAGCACCGCAAAATCCACCCCCCCTTAAAGGTGACCAGGGGCATGAGATTCTGCAGGGTGTGAACATCTGGGTTTAGTCCGTGGGGGAGTGCTTAAGTCCGGGGGCCCGGGGTCTCACGGTGCACGAGGTTATGGAAGTGCAGCAGGGCAGGTGCTGCTGCTGCTGCTGCTGCTGCTGCTGCTGCTGCTGCTGCTGCTGCTGCTGCTGCTGTGAAGGAGGACGAATATTGATGCTTGTGTTCGGACGGTAAAGCACCGCAAAATCCACCCCCCCTTAAAGGTGACCAGGGGCATGAGATTCTGCAGGGTGTGAACATCTGGGTTTAGTCCGTGGGGGAGTGCTTAAGTCCGGGGGCCCGGGGTCTCACGGTGCACGAGGTTATGGAAGTGCCACTGTTGCCGGAGGTCCTTAGTCCGTCCTTTGGGGCTCTGTCAGGGGCTACAGAGAGGTGGTTTTCCCGGTCCCTCTCCTGGAGGTATGAAATAACCTGAGCTCCATGTGAGGGAGCCGTGCTGGAGCTGCTTAGTCCGTCCTTTGGTGGTCTTTGAGGGGCTAATGAGAGGTGTTTTCCCCGGTCTATTTGATGGAAGTCTGACACGAGCAGAGTGTGCATGCTTTGAAACTAATCCACCCACACTTAGCATGCTATTTTAGGGTATAAATCGTACCTTGTCACCATGTACTGTGCTCCCTGGGACGACGCGCCCTCCTGTGGGGACACATGAGAACTGCACTCAAATCACTTTGTGCTTTTTAAACAGTTTAACATATTTTTTTCCACATTTAAAAAACGCTTTCTGCCCTGGAAATCATTTCTAATCATTATTACCGTTATGGAGGGGCTGCAGGAACACTTTCCCCGCCTTGCAAACATTTATTCCTGGTTCAAATAATCAATTTGTTCCGCCTGCTTTGCGTCAGCACCTCTGCGGCTGTCGGATTAACACAGATGAATGCACTTTTAACACTCACGCAGCCAGAATTCCTGCTCTTTTCCTGGGTTACAAAGTGAGGTGACGCAGCCTGTCCTCTGAGTCTCCCCGCCTCTCATAGACTTATTTCTGGGTAAAAAAAGCCATGTGCTCCGCCCCCTGGATCTCTGCATGTGTGTGTGTGCCTGTGAGTCTGTGGCTACTGTCCACATGCCCGCATTAGGAGGCACTATTTTCGGATACATTTTCTCATTTTCACCACTTTTCATGTTTTTATTATGTATATTGTTATATTATTATTATTATTATTATTGTATATATGTATACTGTGTATACTGTTTTTGTAAAAATCATGTGATTATTAAATAAATAATAAAACATGAATATAACCTTGAAGTTTCCCAGGGGCAAATACAGTGCCAGGTGTCAGACTATTTAAACAATGTTTACCCAGGATTCCGACACCTTCCCTGGCTTGTAAAATGCGGTGATGCGCCCTGGAGGTATCAGAGTATTTTAAACAACTTTTCCCCGCCTTTCAAACACTTTTTCCTGGCTTATAGCCTGTCATTTTGCAGGATATAATTTAACATGGAACCTCTCCCAGGGGCAAATACAGTGCCAGGTGTCAGACTATTTAAACAATGTTTACCCAGGATTCCGACACCTTCCCTGGCTTGTAAAATGCGGTGATGCGCCCTGGAGGTATCAGAGTATTTTAAACAACTTTTCCCCGCCTTTCAAACACTTTTTCCTGGCTTATAGCCTGTCATTTTGCAGGATATAATTTAACATGGAACCTCTCCCAGGGGCAAATACAGTGCCAGGTGTCAGACTATTTAAACAATGTTTACCCAGGATTCCGACACCTTCCCTGGCTTGTAAAATGCGGTGATGCGCCCTGGAGGTATCAGAGTATTTTAAACAACTTTTCCCCGCCTTTCAAACACTTTTTCCTGGCTTATAGCCTGTCATTTTGCAGGATATAATTTAACATGGAACCTCTCCCAGGGGCAAATACAGTGCCAGGTGTCAGACTATTTAAACAATGTTTACCCAGGATTCCGACACCTTCCCTGGCTTGTAAAATGCGGTGATGCGCCCTGGAGGTATCAGAGTATTTTAAACAACTTTTCCCCGCCTTTCAAACACTTTTTCCTGGCTTATAGCCTGTCATTTTGCAGGATATAATTTAACATGGAACCTCTCCCAGGGGCAAATACAGTGCCAGGTGTCAGACTATTTAAACAATGTTTACCCAGGATTCCGACACCTTCCCTGGCTTGTAAAATGCGGTGATGCGCCCTGGAGGTATCAGAGTATTTTAAACAACTTTTCCCCGCCTTTCAAACACTTTTTTCCTGGCTTATAGCCTGTCATTTTGCAGGATATAATTTAACATGGAACCTCTCCCAGGGGCAAATACAGTGCCAGGTGTCAGACTATTTAAACAATGTTTACCCAGGATTCCGACACCTTCCCTGGCTTGTAAAATGCGGTGATGCGCCCTGGAGGTATCAGAGTATTTTAAACAACTTTTCCCCGCCTTTCAAACACTTTTTCCTGGCTTATAGCCTGTCATTTTGCAGGATATAATTTAACATGGAACCTCTCCCAGGGGCAAATACAGTGCCAGGTGTCAGACTATTTAAACAATGTTTACCCAGGATTCCGACACCTTCCCTGGCTTGTAAAATGCGGTGATGCGCCCTGGAGGTATCAGAGTATTTTAAACAACTTTTCCCCGCCTTTCAAACACTTTTTCCTGGCTTATAGCCTGTCATTTTGCAGGATATAATTTAACATGGAACCTCTCCTGGAAATGGACATACTCTGCGCATTTCCAGGAGAGGTTCCATGTTAAATGATATCCTGCAAAATGACAGGCAACAACTCTCTTCCAGACGTTTAAAAACACTTTTCCGACTATTTTAAACAACTTTTCCCCGCCTTTCAAACACTTTTTCCTGGCTTATAGCCTGTCATTTTGCAGGATATAATTTAACATGGAACCTCTCCTGGAAATGGACATACTCTGCGCATTTCCAGGAGAGGTTCCATGTTAAATGATATCCTGCAAAATGACAGGCAACAACTCTCTTCCAGACGTTTAAAAACACTTTTCCGACTATTTTAAACAACTTTTCCCCGCCTTTCAAACACTTTTTCCTGGCTTATAGCCTGTCATTTTGCAGGATATAATTTAACATGGAACCTCTCCTGGAAATGGACATACTCTGCGCATTTCCAGGAGAGGTTCCATGTTAAATTATATCCTGCAAAATGACAGGCAACAACTCTCTTCCAGACGTTTAAAAACACTTTTCCGACTATTTTAAACAACTTTTCCCCGCCTTTCAAACACTTTTTCCTGGCTTATAGCCTGTCATTTTGCAGGATATAATTTAACATGGAACCTCTCCTGGAAATGGACATATTCTGTGCATTTCCAGGAGAGGTTACATGTTAAATGATATCCTGCAAAATGACAGGCTACAACTCTCTTCCAGACGTTTAAAAACACTTTCCCCGACCATTTAAACATTATTTATGGCTTGTAAAGTGCGGTGATGAGCCCTGACAGTATCAGACTATTTAAAGGGTTACCAGGAGCATGAGAATATCCTCCACAGAAGGGGTGGTGGTGCCGTGAATAAGGCCGAATATGGATACCGATGTGCCGACGGTAAAGCACCGCAAAATCCACCCCCTTTAGGTTAACCAGGGGCATGGAGTTCTGTAGGGTGTGAACATCTGGGTTTAGTCCGTGGGGGAGTGCTTAAGTCCGGGAGTCCGGGGACTCACGGTGTGCAAGGTTATGGAGGTGCCCATGTCAGGGACACATGCTGGAGGTCTGTGGTCCGTCCTTTGGGGGTCTTGGAGGGGCCACAGAGAGGAGATTTCCCCGGTCTCTGTCCTGGATGAGTGAAATAAACAGAGTCTCCATGTCAGGGACACATGCTGGAGGTCTCTCTCCCGAGAGTGGACGTCCATTGCCTGTAAATTGGTCTAACATTAGGTCTGTCACTTTGGCTAACCGCACCACTGTCTGTCGTCTCCCGCAAGTGGACATCCATTGTCACTTTGGCTAACCGCACCACTGTCTGTCGTCTCCCGCAAGTGGACATCCATTGCGCCTAAATAAGGTTAGGGAATGTTCCGGTATTTGGACAACATTAACATGGGATCACTCCGGTCAATGTACGTACTTCGTCTCACTGGAATATTAATGGCCAGATTGAATACAAAATCGACCCAAATTCTCCGGTCAATGACAGGAGAGTTTTGAAAGTGACAAAACACTGTTCCACACATTTAAAAACACTTAATCAATGTTTACCCAGGATCCATGCACCTTTCCTGGCTTGTAAAATGTGGTGATGCGCCCTGGAGGTAGCGGGTAGGCTCTGTGCGTGGTGCTGAACCCCAGCCTGTCTATGTGGAATACAAAAACAAACAAAGACAAACACCTTTAAGGTCACCAGGGTCGTGAGGTTCTGGTTCTGGCGGTGTGCATGGAGGGGTTTAGTCCGAGTGAGGAGTGCTCGAGCGTGGGAGGATGTGTAAGGCAGAGGAGGGGAACAAAAGGTGTGTGCAGGAGCAGGGAGAAAAGAGAAAATAAAAAGACTCAAAGTGTTCCACCTTCCAGCAGCAGCAGCAGCAGCAGCGGGCCCGCGGTGCTGAACACCTGCCTGTCTATGTGGAGTACAAAAACAAACAAAGACAAACACCTTTAAGGTCACCAGGGTCGTGAGGTTCTGGTTCTGGCGGTGTGCATGGAGGGGTTTGACCTGGCTCCCCGACACAATGCACATAGTCTGGAGCAGCGGAGCAGCGGCTGGGCCGTGTTCCCCCTTCTGTCCATTTGCCTATCAGTTTGTTAACCAAGTGGACAGAGGCTGTTTTTTGCCCCTAAAAGTGACTTTTAATGGTGTTTTTTGTATTTAAATGATGGGTTTTATATTTCTCCAGGGTCCCCGACACAATGAAACTAGTCTGGAGCTCGCTGGGGTCCCGTAAAATGCTTTAATCACGATTTTGTCCTTTTCCCCATCACTTTGTTAACGAAGTGGACAGAGGCTGTTTTTTGCCCCTAAAAGTGACGTTTAATGGTGTTTTTGGCATTTAAATGATGGGTCTTATCATTATCCAGGGTCCCCGACACAATGAAACTAGTCTGGAGCTCGCTGGGGTCCCGCAAAATGCTTTAATCACGATTTTGTCCTTTTCCCCATCACTTTGTTAACGAAGTGGACAGAGGCTGTTTTTTGCCCTAAAAGTGACTTTTAATGGTGTTTTTGGCATTTAAATGATGTGTTTTATCATTATCCAGGGTCCCCGACACAATGAAACTAGTCTGGAGCTCGCTGGGGTCCCGCAAAATGCTTTAATCACGATTTGGTCCTTTTCCCCATCACTTTGTTAACGAAGTGGACAGAGGCTGTTTTTTGCCCCTAAAAGTGACTTTTAATGGTGTTTTTTGTATTTAAATGATGTGTTTTATCTTTCTCCAGGGTCCCCGACGCAATGCACATAGTCTGGAGCTCGCTGGGGTCCCGCAAAATGCTTTAATCACGATTTTGTCCTTTTCCCCATCACTTTGTTAACGAAGTGGACAGAGGCTGTTTTTTGCCCCTAAAAGTGACTTTTAATGGTGTTTTTGGCATTTAAATGATGGGTTTTATATTTCTCCAGGGTCCCCGACACAATGAAACTAGTCTGGAGCTCGCTGGGGTCCCGCAAAATGCTTTAATCACGATTTTGTCCTTTTCCCCATCACTTTGTTAACGAAGTGGACAGAGGCTGTTTTTTGCCCCTAAAAGTGACTTTTAATGGTGTTTTTGGCATTTAAATGATGTGTTTTATCATTATCCAGGGTCCCCGACACAATGCACATAGTCTGGAGCTCGCTGGGGTCCCGGAAATGCTTTAATCACGATTTGGTCCATTTCCCCATCAGTTTGTTAACGAAGTGGACAGAGGCTGTTTTTTGCCCCTAAAAGTGACTTTTAATGGTGTTTTTTGTATTTAAATGATGTGTTTTATCATTCTCCAGGGTCCCCGACACAATGAAACTAGTCTGGAGCTCGCTGGGGTCCCGCAAAATGCTTTAATCACGATTTGGTCCATTTCCCCATCAGTTTGTTAACGAAGTGGACAGAGGCTGTTTTTTGCCCCTAAAAGTGACTTTTAATGGTGTTTTTGGCATTTAAATGATGGGTCTTATCATTATCCAGGGTCCCCGACACAATGAAACTAGTCTGGAGCTCGCTGGGGTCCCGCAAATGCTTTAATCACGATTTGGTCCTTTTCCCCATCACTTTGTTAACGAAGTGGACAGAGGCTGTTTTTTGCCCCTAAAAGTGACTTTTAATGGTGTTTTTTGTATTTAAATGATGTGTTTTATCTTTCTCCAGGGTCCCCGACGCAATGCACATAGTCTGGAGCTCGCTGGGGTCCCGCAAAATGCTTTAATCACGATTTTGTCCTTTTCCCCATCACTTTGTTAACGAAGTGGACAGAGGCTGTTTTTTGCCCCTAAAAGTGACTTTTAATGGTGTTTTTTGTATTTAAATGATGTGTTTTATCTTTCTCCAGGGTCCCCGACACAATGAAACTAGTCTGGAGCTCGCTGGGGTCCCGCAAAATGCTTTAATCACGATTTTGTCCTTTTCCCCATCACTTTGTTAACGAAGTGGACAGAGGCTGTTTTTGCCCCTAAAAGTGACTTTTAATGGTGTTTTTTGTATTTAAATGATGTGTTTTATCTTTCTCCAGGGTCCCCGACGCAATGCACATAGTCTGGAGCTCGCTGGGGTCCCGCAAAATGCTTTAATCACGATTTGGTCCTTTTCCCCATCACTTTGTTAACGAAGTGGACAGAGGCTGTTTTCTGCCCCTAAAAGTGACTTTTAATGGTGTTTTTTGTATTTAAATGATGTGTTTTATCATTCTCCAGGGTCCCCGACGCAATGCACATAGTCTGGAGCTCGCTGGGGTCCCGCAAATGCTTTAATCACGATTTTGTCCTTTTCCCCATCACTTTGTTAACGAAGTGGACAGAGGCTGTTTTTTGCCCCTAAAAGTGACTTTTAATGGTGTTTTTGGCATTTAAATGATGGGTTTTATATTTCTCCAGGGTCCCCGACACAATGAAACTAGTCTGGAGCTCGCTGGGGTCCCGCAAAATGCTTTAATCACGATTTTGTCCTTTTCCCCATCACTTTGTTAACGAAGTGGACAGAGGCTGTTTTTTGCCCCTAAAAGTGACTTTTAATGGTGTTTTTTGTATTTAAATGATGTGTTTTATCATTCTCCAGGGTCCCCGACACAATGCACATAGTCTGGAGCTCGCTGGGGTCCCGCAAATGCTTTAATCAGGCGTTTTAACACTTTTCCCCACGAAAATGATTTTTAATTATTTTTTGGGGGCTATATAAATCAAATTCCGGTTAATGCCGAGCACAATTGTACCTTTTACTATTTTAATGTATTTGCATGATATATCTTTGGGCGATAAAAGCGACATATTTGGATGACTTTGTCAGTTTATGGAGCTTATCCCACAAATCCCGGATGATCCGGGCCAAATTTGGGAGCTCATAGGCAGCCTGCCATAGGCCCCCACCCGTGGAATGAAAAAAAAATGAAAGAAAACGGTCAATTATATGTTAAAATAATCAAAAACTGAACTTTTAAAATTACATGGGAGAGGGGATCTGAAAAATTGGAGAAGGGGAAAAGTGTTCGGCGCTTCGGGACGAAGCGCCGAACACTTTTCCCCTACCCCGTTGCAAGGTACAACGGAGAGGGGAATCCAGACTTCCCCTCCTCCGTTGTAAAAAACCGTTCATGTTTTACAAGCTACCTTCTGCACGAAATCGGAAACCCGGTTTTTGAGAGGACTCAGAAAAAAAACGGCTGTGTAACTTCATGGAGGAATTCATCCGCTGTATGTGCACTTTGGCTCGGATACATTTTGTTGCCTGGAGACCCCCCAGCATGGTTCTTACCAAACTTAAAGTTTTTGAACTGGGCTCTGGAGGAAGGTAAGGGGAGTTGACAGGGGACTCAATCCGCCTCATGAGGCACTATTTTCGGATACATTTCAACACTTTTAGCCCTTTTTGATGGTTCTCCAAAAAATAACTCTGACTTTTTCAGAGTGTGGAGGAAGGTGAGGGGAGTTGTCAGGGGACTTTATCCGCCTTATGGGGCACTATTCTCGGATACATTTCAACACTTTTAGCCCTTTTTGATGGTTCTCCAAAAAATAACTCTGACTTTTTCAGAGTGTGGAGGAAGGTGAGGGGAGTTGACAGGGGACTTTATCCGCCTTATGGGGCACTATTCTCGGATACATTTCAACACTTTTAGCCCTTTTTGATGGTTCTCCAAAAAATAACTCTGACTTTTTCAGAGTGTGGAGGAAGGTGAGGGGAGTTGACAGGGGACTTTATCCGCCTTATGGGGCACTATTCTCGGATACATTTCAACACTTTTAGCCCTTTTTGATGGTTCTCCAAAAAATAACTCTGACTTTTTCAGAGTGTGGAGGAAGGTGAGGGGAGTTGACAGGGGACTTTACCCGCCTTATGGGGCACTATTCCCGGATACATTTCAACACTTTTAGCCCTTTTTGATGGTTCTCCAAAAAATAACTCTGACTTTTTCAGAGTGTGGAGGAAGGTGAGGGGAGTTGACAGGGGACTTTACCCGCCTTATGGGGCACTATTCCCGGATACATTTCAACACTTTTAGCCCTTTTTGATGGTTCTCCAAAAAATAACTCTGACTTTTTCAGAGTGTGGAGGAAGGTGAGGGGAGTTGACAGGGGACTTTACCCGCCTTATGGGGCACTATTCCCGGATACATTTCAACACTTTTAGCCCTTTTTGATGGTTCTCCAAAAAATAACTCTGACTTTTTCAGAGTGTGGAGGAAGGTGAGGGGAGTTGACAGGGGACTTTACCCGCCTTATGGGGCACTATTCCCGGATACATTTCAACACTTTTAGCCCTTTTTGATGGTTCTCCAAAAAATAACTCTGACTTTTTCAGAGTGTGGAGGAAGGTGAGGGGAGTTGACAGGGGACTTTACCCGCCTTATGGGGCACTATTCCCGGATACATTTCAACACTTTTAGCCCTTTTTGATGGTTCTCCAAAAAATAACTCTGACTTTTTCAGAGTGTGGAGGAAGGTGAGGGGAGTTGACAGGGGACTTTACCCGCCTTATGGGGCACTATTCCCGGATACATTTCAACACTTTTAGCCCTTTTTGATGGTTCTCCAAAAAATAACTCTGACTTTTTCAGAGTGTGGAGGAAGGTGAGGGGAGTTGACAGGGGACTTTACCCGCCTTATGGGGCACTATTCCCGGATACATTTTTTCATTTTCACCCATTTTTGATGGTTCTCCAAAAAGACAAGTTAGTCTTTTTTCTTCCCCCTTCCTCTTCTGATTTCTCACTGATCGAATGGCAAACGCGACCCGCCATCGGAGGGCCTCCGCCGGCCCGGCCTCGTGCCGGTGCTCTGGCGGTCGGTTCCTCTGAACTGCGGGTTCGACTCTGATGGCCGGGAGGGACGAGGGAAACGTCGGGGGGGTCTGCTGGAGGCTCCTGCTGGAGTCTTGCGTTCACTGGGACCTGGCTCGAAAAACTCGAAACCCTGACTCCAGTGCGGTGTTGCGGCCATGCGCCTCCGGGTACCAGACTCCCCTGCCTCCTCCGTGTTGCGTGGGCTGCGTGGGGGTAACCCTGCGTGTCCGTTACCCTGCGTGTCTCTTACCTCCCAGGCCGACCGATATGAAGCGTTTCCAAGACGAACCGTCTGACTCAGGGGTCCCACCACAGGTTCCGTAGCGGGGTGGAAGTTCCACCTCCCCTCTTTGCCGCGGAATGCAAAACAAACACCTGTTTCTCTCATCCTCCACTGTGGCATAGCGGCCTTAGTCGGCTGCGGCATTCAGCAATTGGCCTTGCTCCGGGCACAGGACCCTACTTCATCAAACTACCTATTTGATCCTGCGTAACAACCACATATATGCTTGTCTGCAAAGACATTGATCGAATGGCAAACGTGACCCGCCATCGGAGGGCCTCCGCCGGCCCGGCCTCGTGCCGGTGCTCTGGCGGTCGGTTCCTCCGAACTGCGGGTTCGACTCTGATGGCCGGGAGGGACGAGGGAAACGTCGGGGGGGTCTGCTGGAGGCTCCGGGCACAGGACCCTACTTCATCAAACTACCTATTTGATCCTGCGTAACAACCACATATATGCTTGTCTGCAAAGACATTGATCGAATGGCAAACGTGACCCGCCATCGGAGGGCCTCCGCCGGCCCGGCCTCGTGCCGGTGCTCTGGCGGTCGGTTCCTCCGAACTGCGGGTTCGACTCTGATGGCCGGGAGGGACGGGGGAAACGTCGGGGGGGGGTCTGCTGGAGGCTCCTGCTGGAGTCTTGCGTTCACTGGGACCTGGCTCGAAAAACTCGAAACCCTGACTCCAGTGCGGTGTTGCGGCCATGCGCCTCCGGGTACCAGACTCCCCTGCCTCCTCCGTGTTGCGTGGGCTGCGTGGGGGTAACCCTGCGTGTCCGTTACCCTGCGTGTCTCTTACCTCCCAGGCCGACCGATATGAAGCGTTTCCAAGACGAACCGTCTGACTCAGGGGTCCCACCACAGGTTCCGTAGCGGGGTGGAAGTTCCACCTCCCCTCTTTGCCGCGGAATGCAAAACAAACACCTGTTTCTCTCATCCTCCACTGTGGCATAGCGGCCTTAGTCGGCTGCGGCATTCAGCAATTGGCCTTGCTCCGGGCACAGGACCCTACTTCATCAAACTACCTATTTGATCCTGCGTAACAACCACATATATGCTTGTCTGCAAAGACATTGATCGAATGGCAAACGTGACCCGCCATCGGAGGGCCTCCGCCGGCCCGGCCTCGTGCCGGTGCTCTGGCGGTCGGTTCCTCCGAACTGCGGGTTCGACTCTGATGGCCGGGAGGGACGAGGGAAACGTCGGGGGGGTCTGCTGGAGGCTCCGGGCACAGGACCCTACTTCATCAAACTACCTATTTGATCCTGCGTAACAACCACATATATGCTTGTCTGCAAAGACATTGATCGAATGGCAAACGTGACCCGCCATCGGAGGGCCTCCGCCGGCCCGGCCTCGTGCCGGTGCTCTGGCGGTCGGTTCCTCCGAACTGCGGGTTCGACTCTGATGGCCGGGAGGGACGGGGGAAACGTCGGGGGGGTCTGCTGGAGGCTCCTGCTGGAGTCTTGCGTTCACTGGGACCTGGCTCGAAAAACTCGAAACCCTGACTCCAGTGCGGTGTTGCGGCCATGCGCCTCCGGGTACCAGACTCCCCTGCCTCCTCCGTGTTGCGTGGGCTGCGTGGGGGTAACCCTGCGTGTCCGTTACCCTGCGTGTCTCTTACCTCCCAGGCCGACCGATATGAAGCGTTTCCAAGACGAACCGTCTGACTCAGGGGTCCCACCACAGGTTCCGTAGCGGGGTGGAAGTTCCACCTCCCCTCTTTGCCGCGGAATGCAAAACAAACACCTGTTTCTCTCATCCTCCACTGTGGCATAGCGGCCTTAGTCGGCTGCGGCATTCAGCAATTGGCCTTGCTCCGGGCACAGGACCCTACTTCATCAAACTACCTATTTGATCCTGCGTAACAACCACATATATGCTTGTCTGCAAAGACATTGATCGAATGGCAAACGTGACCCGCCATCGGAAGGCCTCCGCCGGCCCGGCTTCGTGCCGGTGCTCTGGCGGTCGGTTCTTCCAAACTGCGGGTTTGACTCTGCTCCTGGGAGCACATATGCTTGTCTGCAAAGAGGGACATGCCTGGTCCCGCCCAGGTGTTCTTCTACGGCTAGTGTCCAGCCAGCTGCGGTATCATCAACTTTGACCCGCCATCGGAGGGCCTCCTCCCCGGGTCCAGCTTCCGGTGCTAGGCGGTCGGTTCCTCCAAACTGTGTGATTGACTCTGCTCCTGGGAGCACATATGCTTGTCTGCAAAGAGGGACATGCCTGGTCCCGCCCAGGTGTTCTTCTACGGCTAGTGTCCAGCCAGCTGCGGTATCATCAACTTTGACCCGCCATCGGAGGGCCTCCTCCCCGGGTCCAGCTTCCGGTGCTAGGCGGTCGGTTCCTCCAAACTGTGTGATTGACTCTGCTCCTGGGAGCACATATGCTTGTCTGCAAAGAGGGACATGCCTGGTCCCGCCCAGGTGTTCTTCTACGGCTAGTGTCCAGCCAGCTGCGGTATCATCAACTTTGACCCGCCATCGGAGGGCCTCCTCCCCGGGTCCAGCTTCCGGTGCTAGGCGGTCGGTTCCTCCAAACTGTGTGATTGACTCTGCTCCTGGGAGCACATATGCTTGTCTGCAAAGAGGGACATGCCTGGTCCCGCCCAGGTGTTCTTCTACGGCTAGTGTCCAGCCAGCTGCGGTATCATCAACTTTGACCCGCCATCGGAGGGCCTCCTCCCCGGGTCCAGCTTCCGGTGCTAGGCGGTCGGTTCCTCCAAACTGTGTGATTGACTCTGCTCCTGGGAGCACATATGCTTGTCTGCAAAGAGGGACATGCCTGGTCCCGCCCAGGTGTTCTTCTACGGCTAGTGTCCAGCCAGCTGCGGTATCATCAACTTTGACCCGCCATCGGAGGGCCTCCTCCCCGGGTCCAGCTTCCGGTGCTAGGCGGTCGGTTCCTCCAAACTGTGTGATTGACTCTGCTCCTGGGAGCACATATGCTTGTCTGCAAAGAGGGACATGCCTGGTCCCGCCCAGGTGTTCTTCTACGGCTAGTGTCCAGCCAGCTGCGGTATCATCAACTTTGACCCGCCATCGGAGGGCCTCCTCCCCGGGTCCAGCTTCCGGTGCTTGGCGGTCGGTTCATCCAAACTACGGGTAATCCTGGAGCGGACATAAACAAAGAATGATATTTTACAGGACATGATGGATATGTGTTTTTTCCAGGCTTTTTGGAAATAAACCAAATGTGATTTTGCAGTGCATGATATAGCTCATTTTACCCATGTGATGTTGTGCAGTACATTACTGAGCTCATTTAACGATATTGGTCTACCAGGTGAAGTGGGATGCTGCCATTTCCCAACTGGTCTCCGGAGGAATATAAGGAGAGTTGACAGGGGACTCTGCCCAGTGCTCATGAACCAAATGAGGGGTGTGTTAGAGGGGAAAGGCTCTGGCTGTTTCTGCAGCCTCTGCATCTACCTTCTCTCCCCACCCCGATACCAGCGCGTGCCTGCTGTAAAAGGCAGGTGCACGGGCTCTCACTTCCACTAACTCTGAGCCTGGCTCCCGAGCAGCACGTTCTCCCCGGCAGTCCGCCAGCAGATGAAAAACACCCACCTCTCCGCCTCTTCCGAGGGACGAGGGAACCGCGCGGGGGGGTCTGCTGGAGGTTCCTGCCGGGTGCTCCGTACTGCGTTTCACCGGGACCTGGCTCGAAAAACTCGGAACTCTGACTCCAGTGCGGTGTGGCGGTCTCGCCCTGGCCGTCCACCGTGCGCCTCCGGGTACCTGACTCCCCTGCCTCCTCCGGGGGCAGGTGCGAGGGGTTCAATGCCTCCTCCCCCCGCTGCGGCGAAAGCCGGAGCGGGACGGAGCGCCCGGAGGTACTGTTACCCCCACGTTTTGTACCCAAAACTGTCTTGTGAGTTCGTGGCAGAACCATGAAACAAAAAACAATCAATGTATCGGACCCATCGCCAGTCGCGTTGGTGCGGAGGTGGGACCATTTTAACCAGGTGGTAACCCAAGTCCTCCCCTTGGTCCGTGTTCCCTGCATTGAAGCATCGGACCCATGGTTGCAATCAGCAGTTGGCTAACGCATATAAACGGAGAAACAGAAAACCATTTAAATATAATTCATTGTGTGTGTTTTTGGAAGGATGTTGACCGAATGCCCGGTGTGCAGCCTCCGCTATCTGGCTTTGAATAAGCACCTTAAGCACAAACATGCAGTGCGGAACCTGGATGAAAGAGGCATCATTCTTAAAATGGCCAGTGGTAGAATAAATGTTCGGACCAAACCCTGTCCCATCACAGGGTGTTCGTATGCTGGGAGGAAACTACACCGTCATGTAACTCGTGACCACCCTGAGTTCTCCCGAGATGAGGCACATCAGGTCATGGCAAGGCTGAAGCATAGTGTGGCCCTGCAGTTGCTCCATGACCTCCGAGAGACTAATCCCATCATTGGAATGGCTACATCATTGGATATAGACAATGAGGAGGAATACCCGGTGCACCCTCCACCCTTCTCCCCACATACCGAGTGTGACGAAGAGGACTGCATGCAGGTGAGGCTGGACAATGTGGCATTGAGGGCTCAGAAGGATGCCCTCATTGATGAGGTGAAGACCCTGCGCTCCAGGCTAAAACAGGGTCTAAAACCCAGGAAGCAGAATGCCACTGCTGCTCTGCTTGAGGAAGACAAAGAATGTATACGATTTAAGGGCGTAGCAATCCCAAGTACCCCCGACATGAACTCAGTAGCCTCCGGCAGCAATACCCCTCTCAAGACCCCGGTGAAGACTGTCATGCGGTCCATAGAAGCCTCTGCGAGTGAGACCCCCCTCAAGTCTGTGATGCGGTCCCCAGAAGCCTCCGGAAGCAAGACCCCGGTGAAGACTGTCATGCGGTCCGACAAAGCCTCCGGTAGTGAGACCCCGGTGAACACTGTCATGCGGTCCCCAGAAGCCTCCGGAAGCAAGACCCCGGTGAAGACTGTCATGCGGTCCAACAAAGCCTCCGGTAGAGAGACCCCTCTCAAGTCTGTGATGCGGTCCCCAGAAGCCTCCGGAAGCAAGACCCCAGTGAAGACTGTCATGTGGTCCCCAGAAGCCTCCGGTAGTGAGACCCCAGTGAAGACTGTCATGCGGTCCATAGAAGCCTCTGCGAGTGAGATCCCTCTCAAGTCTGTGATGCGGTCCCCAGAAGCCTCCGGAAGCAAGACCCCGATGCAGACTGTCATGCGGTCCGTAGAAGCCTCCTGTAGTGAGACCCCTGTATGCCAGAAGACCCGTGCGTCTGTCTCCAATAAGCTGAAAGCTAATCTGGCTAAGGACTGGCCCTCTTCCCAAAATCAATGGTGCACTGGGAAGGGACTGCGGAATACCATGCGTGAAATCACGTTGCCTAAAAGCATGGAGACGTACATTCAGACATACAGAGGTCATTGTGAGGGTCTTGCACCGACAGTAAAACGGAAAGAGAATTGTATGTCCAATGTCAGCCGGATAAAGAACTTCATAGTATTCATGGCCCATGGTTTTGACCGGCTGTCAGACTGGCTGTTTCTAAAAGACACAAAGAGGGTCCGTGGCTGGAGCAAGTATATTTCAGAGTCGGGCCGGACAGTCACAACATCGCTGTTGTTCCTGAAGACTGTGAACCATTTCCTGAGGTACTTGTCTGCATCAAAGCTCCGGGGGTGCAGGCTCACCCAGTCTGATATGACCCACATCATCAGAGAGGTGAAAGCCAACATTAACGATTTGAAAAAGTCTGTCACTCTCCACCAGTTTAAGGTGAAGAGGGACAAGCTGGATCGTCTGCCGAGCCAGGCGGAGCTTCTCGCCGCCATGGCGGCCGCTGAGAAGCGCATCCCTGATCTCCTTGACCTGATGGCTAGCAATCCGACCACAATCACCCAGTACCTGCTATATGGCTATCTAACCCTCCATTGGAGCCTCCTGTATGGCCACCGTCCGGGTGTGTATGCAAACATGACCAACACGGAGGTCTTTGAGGCGGACAGAAGGGGCACTGCTGAGGGCTACATCATCCACGTGCAGGATCACAAGACTGCCAAGACATTTGGTGAAGCACAGCTGGTGCTTACAATAAAGGAGTTTAGCTGGGTCATGCGGTGGATGGGGATAAAAGAGGGCTTGTCGGGTCCTCAGAATGAATTCTTCCTTTTCACATCGGGGAAGCAGGCTTCCAAGAACCTGAACGCTCACTTGAAGAGGGCTTGGGCTGATGCTGGGCTAGAAACAGCCGTCACCTTCACCATCTTGCGCACTGCCCTGGCTGACAATATCAAGCATCACCAAGATCCAGAAAGCAGGTCGATTCTGGCTAGGTTTATGTGCCACGACGTAAGCACTGCAGACCGGTTCTACGCGAATACGCCTGGAATAAAGGAGGCATTGAAGATCCGCTCCATGTTCAGGGCGGCGGCAGCAGCTGCAGCAGCATCATCATCAGAAGGAGGTCTACCACCGTCAGCTACCTCCGAAGAGGATTCAGGGGCGGAGAGCAGCGATACCTCTTCTTCAGGACCGATTGGTACTCCTGATGAGGGGAAAGGGGCCGTGGACTCAACCTTTTTTCCCCGGTGCACTGTACAAGTTAGACGGCTAATATGGCCCCAAGGCCCCTGTTAATCATGTTGTTATTATGTTTATTTTGTATACTGTTTTTGTAAAATTGGTGTGATAATTAAATAAAAAATAAAAAAAAAACATTAGTATAACCTTGAAGGTTCCCAGGGGCAAATACAGTGCCTGTCATTTTGCAGGATATAATTTAACATGTAACCTCTCCTGGAAATGGACATACTCTGTGCATTTCCAGGAGAGGTTCCATGTTAAATTATATCCTGCAATATCCTCCAAAGAAGGGGTGGTAGTGTCATGAATAAGGCCGAATATGTATGCCGATGTGCGGACGGTAAAGCACCGCAAAATCCACCCCTTTAGGGTAACCAGGGGCATGAAGTTCTGTAGGGTGTGAACATCTGGGTTTAGTCCGAGTGAGGAGTGCTCGAGCGTGGGAGGATGTGTAAGGCAGAGGAGGGTAACAAAAGGTGTGTGCAGGAGCAGGGAGAAAAGAGAAAATAAAAAGACTCAAAGTGTTCCACCTTCCAGCAGCAGCAGCAGCGGGCCCGCTCTGTCCGTGGTGCTGAACACCTGCCTGTCTATGTGGAGTACAAAAACAAACAAAGACAAACACCTTTAAGGTCACCAGGGGCGTGAGGTTCTGGTTCTGGCGGTGTGCATGGAGGGGTTTAGTCCGAGTGAGGAGTGCTCGAGCGTGGGAGGATGTGTAAGGCAGAGGAGGGGAACAAAAAAAAACGAATACAAATAAGTTAAAGTGTGAACCTCCAGCAGGGCAGGTGCTGCTGCTGCTGCTGCTGCTGCTGCTGCTGCTGCTGCTGCTGTGAAGGAGGACGAATATTGATGCTTGTGTTCGGACGGTAAAGCACCGCAAAATCCACCCCCCCTTAAAGGTGACCAGGGGCATGAGATTCTGCAGGGTGTGAACATCTGGGTTTAGTCCGTGGGGGAGTGCTTAAGTCCGGGGGCCCGGGGTCTCACGGTGCACGAGGTTATGGAAGTGCAGCAGGGCAGGTGCTGCTGCTGCTGCTGCTGCTGCTGCTGCTGCTGCTGCTGCTGCTGCTGCTGCTGCTGCTGCTGCTGTGAAGGAGGACGAATATTGATGCTTGTGTTCGGACGGTAAAGCACCGCAAAATCCACCCCCCCTTAAAGGTGACCAGGGGCATGAGATTCTGCAGGGTGTGAACATCTGGGTTTAGTCCGTGGGGGAGTGCTTAAGTCCGGGGGCCCGGGGTCTCACGGTGCACGAGGTTATGGAAGTGCCACTGTTGCCGGAGGTCCTTAGTCCGTCCTTTGGGGCTCTGTCAGGGGCTACAGAGAGGTGGTTTTCCCGGTCCCTCTCCTGGAGGTATGAAATAACCTGAGCTCCATGTGAGGGAGCCGTGCTGGAGCTGCTTAGTCCGTCCTTTGGTGGTCTTTGAGGGGCTAATGAGAGGTGTTTTCCCCGGTCTATTTGATGGAAGTCTGACACGAGCAGAGTGTGCATGCTTTGAAACTAATCCACCCACACTTAGCATGCTATTTTAGGGTATAAATCGTACCTTGTCACCATGTACTGTGCTCCCTGGGACGACGCGCCCTCCTGTGGGGACACATGAGAACTGCACTCAAATCACTTTGTGCTTTTTAAACAGTTTAACATATTTTTTTCCACATTTAAAAAACGCTTTCTGCCCTGGAAATCATTTATAATCATTATTACCGTTATGGAGGGGCTGCAGGAACACTTTCCCCGCCTTGCAAACATTTATTCCTGGTTCAAATAATCAATTTGTTCCGCCTGCTTTGCGTCAGCACCTCTGCGGCTGTCGGATTAACACAGATGAATGCACTTTTAACACTCACGCAGCCAGAATTCCTGCTCTTTTCCTGGGTTACAAAGTGAGGTGACGCAGCCTGTCCTCTGAGTCTCCCCGCCTCTCATAGACTTATTTCTGGGTAAAAAAAGCCATGTGCTCCGCCCCCTGGATCTCTGCATGTGTGTGTGTGCCTGTGAGTCTGTGGCTACTGTCCACATGCCCGCATTAGGAGGCACTATTTTCGGATACATTTTCTCATTTTCACCACTTTTCATGTTTTTATTATGTATATTGTTATATTATTATTATTATTATTATTGTATATATGTATACTGTGTATACTGTTTTTGTAAAAATCATGTGATTATTAAATAAATAATAAAACATGAATATAACCTTGAAGTTTCCCAGGGGCAAATACAGTGCCAGGTGTCAGACTATTTAAACAATGTTTACCCAGGATTCCGACACCTTCCCTGGCTTGTAAAATGCGGTGATGCGCCCTGGAGGTATCAGAGTATTTTAAACAACTTTTCCCCGCCTTTCAAACACTTTTTCCTGGCTTATAGCCTGTCATTTTGCAGGATATAATTTAACATGGAACCTCTCCCAGGGGCAAATACAGTGCCAGGTGTCAGACTATTTAAACAATGTTTACCCAGGATTCCGACACCTTCCCTGGCTTGTAAAATGCGGTGATGCGCCCTGGAGGTATCAGAGTATTTTAAACAACTTTTCCCCGCCTTTCAAACACTTTTTCCTGGCTTATAGCCTGTCATTTTGCAGGATATAATTTAACATGGAACCTCTCCCAGGGGCAAATACAGTGCCAGGTGTCAGACTATTTAAACAATGTTTACCCAGGATTCCGACACCTTCCCTGGCTTGTAAAATGCGGTGATGCGCCCTGGAGGTATCAGAGTATTTTAAACAACTTTTCCCCGCCTTTCAAACACTTTTTCCTGGCTTATAGCCTGTCATTTTGCAGGATATAATTTAACATGGAACCTCTCCCAGGGGCAAATACAGTGCCAGGTGTCAGACTATTTAAACAATGTTTACCCAGGATTCCGACACCTTCCCTGGCTTGTAAAATGCGGTGATGCGCCCTGGAGGTATCAGAGTATTTTAAACAACTTTTCCCCGCCTTTCAAACACTTTTTCCTGGCTTATAGCCTGTCATTTTGCAGGATATAATTTAACATGGAACCTCTCCCAGGGGCAAATACAGTGCCAGGTGTCAGACTATTTAAACAATGTTTACCCAGGATTCCGACACCTTCCCTGGCTTGTAAAATGCGGTGATGCGCCCTGGAGGTATCAGAGTATTTTAAACAACTTTTCCCCGCCTTTCAAACACTTTTTCCTGGCTTATAGCCTGTCATTTTGCAGGATATAATTTAACATGGAACCTCTCCCAGGGGCAAATACAGTGCCAGGTGTCAGACTATTTAAACAATGTTTACCCAGGATTCCGACACCTTCCCTGGCTTGTAAAATGCGGTGATGCGCCCTGGAGGTATCAGAGTATTTTAAACAACTTTTCCCCGCCTTTCAAACACTTTTTCCTGGCTTATAGCCTGTCATTTTGCAGGATATAATTTAACATGGAACCTCTCCCAGGGGCAAATACAGTGCCAGGTGTCAGACTATTTAAACAATGTTTACCCAGGATTCCGACACCTTCCCTGGCTTGTAAAATGCGGTGATGCGCCCTGGAGGTATCAGAGTATTTTAAACAACTTTTCCCCGCCTTTCAAACACTTTTTCCTGGCTTATAGCCTGTCATTTTGCAGGATATAATTTAACATGGAACCTCTCCCAGGGGCAAATACAGTGCCAGGTGTCAGACTATTTAAACAATGTTTACCCAGGATTCCGACACCTTCCCTGGCTTGTAAAATGCGGTGATGCGCCCTGGAGGTATCAGAGTATTTTAAACAACTTTTCCCCGCCTTTCAAACACTTTTTCCTGGCTTATAGCCTGTCATTTTGCAGGATATAATTTAACATGGAACCTCTCCTGGAAATGGACATACTCTGCGCATTTCCAGGAGAGGTTCCATGTTAAATGATATCCTGCAAAATGACAGGCAACAACTCTCTTCCAGACGTTTAAAAACACTTTTCCGACTATTTTAAACAACTTTTCCCCGCCTTTCAAACACTTTTTCCTGGCTTATAGCCTGTCATTTTGCAGGATATAATTTAACATGGAACCTCTCCTGGAAATGGACATACTCTGCGCATTTCCAGGAGAGGTTCCATGTTAAATGATATCCTGCAAAATGACAGGCAACAACTCTCTTCCAGACGTTTAAAAACACTTTTCCGACTATTTTAAACAACTTTTCCCCGCCTTTCAAACACTTTTTCCTGGCTTATAGCCTGTCATTTTGCAGGATATAATTTAACATGGAACCTCTCCTGGAAATGGACATACTCTGCGCATTTCCAGGAGAGGTTC
>NW_027639627.1:27500-49249 GCF_949606895.1 Notothenia rossii
CAAAAAACAGCCTCTGTCCACTTCGTTAACAAAGTGATGGGGAAAAGGACAAAATCGTGATTAAAGCATTTTGCGGGACCCCAGCGAGCTCCAGACTATGTGCATTGTGTCGGGGACCCTGGATAATGATAAAACACATCATTTAAATGCCAAAAACACCATTAAAAGTCACTTTTAGGGGCAAAAAACAGCCTCTGTCCACTTCGTTAACAAAGTGATGGGGAAAAGGACAAAATCGTGATTAAAGCATTTTGCGGGACCCCAGCGAGCTCCAGACTAGTTTCATTGTGTCGGGGACCCTGGATAATGATAAGACCCATCATTTAAATGCCAAAAACACCATTAAAAGTCACTTTTAGGGGCAAAAAACAGCCTCTGTCCACTTCGTTAACAAAGTGATGGGGAAAAGGACAAAATCGTGATTAAAGCATTTTGCGGGACCCCAGCGAGCTCCAGACTATGTGCATTGCGTCGGGGACCCTGGAGAAAGATAAAACACATCATTTAAATACAAAAAACACCATTAAAAGTCACTTTTAGGGGCAAAAAACAGCCTCTGTCCACTTCGTTAACAAACTGATGGGGAAATGGACCAAATCGTGATTAAAGCATTTCCGGGACCCCAGCGAGCTCCAGACTATGTGCATTGTGTCGGGGACCCTGGATAATGATAAAACACATCATTTAAATGCCAAAAACACCATTAAAAGTCACTTTTAGGGGCAAAAAACAGCCTCTGTCCACTTCGTTAACAAACTGATGGGGAAAAGGACAAAATCGTGATTAAAGCATTTTGCGGGACCCCAGCGAGCTCCAGACTAGTTTCATTGTGTCGGGGACCCTGGATAATGATAAGACCCATCATTTAAATGCCAAAAACACCATTAAAAGTCACTTTTAGGGGCAAAAAACAGCCTCTGTCCACTTCGTTAACAAAGTGATGGGGAAAAGGACAAAATCGTGATTAAAGCATTTTGCGGGACCCCAGCGAGCTCCAGACTATGTGCATTGTGTCGGGGACCCTGGATAATGATAAAACACATCATTTAAATGCCAAAAACACCATTAAAAGTCACTTTTAGGGGCAAAAAACAGCCTCTGTCCACTTCGTTAACAAAGTGATGGGGAAAAGGACAAAATCGTGATTAAAGCATTTTGCGGGACCCCAGCGAGCTCCAGACTAGTTTCATTGTGTCGGGGACCCTGGATAATGATAAGACCCATCATTTAAATGCCAAAAACACCATTAAAAGTCACTTTTAGGGGCAAAAAACAGCCTCTGTCCACTTCGTTAACAAAGTGATGGGGAAAAGGACAAAATCGTGATTAAAGCATTTTGCGGGACCCCAGCGAGCTCCAGACTATTTGCATTGCGTCGGGGACCCTGGAGAAAGATAAAACACATCATTTAAATACAAAAAAAACCATTAAAAGTCACTTTTAGGGGCAAAAAACAGCCTCTGTCCACTTCGTTAACAAACTGATGGGGAAATGGACCAAATCGTGATTAAAGCATTTCCGGGACCCCAGCGAGCTCCAGACTATGTGCATTGTGTCGGGGACCCTGGATAATGATAAAACACATCATTTAAATGCCAAAAACACCATTAAAAGTCACTTTTAGGGGCAAAAAACAGCCTCTGTCCACTTCGTTAACAAACTGATGGGGAAAAGGACAAAATCGTGATTAAAGCATTTTGCGGGACCCCAGCGAGCTCCAGACTAGTTTCATTGTGTCGGGGACCCTGGATAATGATAAGACCCATCATTTAAATGCCAAAAACACCATTAAAAGTCACTTTTAGGGGCAAAAAACAGCCTCTGTCCACTTCGTTAACAAAGTGATGGGGAAAAGGACAAAATCGTGATTAAAGCATTTTGCGGGACCCCAGCGAGCTCCAGACTATGTGCATTGTGTCGGGGACCCTGGATAATGATAAAACACATCATTTAAATGCCAAAAACACCATTAAAAGTCACTTTTAGGGGCAAAAAACAGCCTCTGTCCACTTCGTTAACAAAGTGATGGGGAAAAGGACAAAATCGTGATTAAAGCATTTTGCGGGACCCCAGCGAGCTCCAGACTAGTTTCATTGTGTCGGGGACCCTGGATAATGATAAGACCCATCATTTAAATGCCAAAAACACCATTAAAAGTCACTTTTAGGGGCAAAAAACAGCCTCTGTCCACTTCGTTAACAAAGTGATGGGGAAAAGGACAAAATCGTGATTAAAGCATTTTGCGGGACCCCAGCGAGCTCCAGACTATTTGCATTGCGTCGGGGACCCTGGAGAAAGATAAAACACATCATTTAAATACAAAAAAAACCATTAAAAGTCACTTTTAGGGGCAAAAAACAGCCTCTGTCCACTTCGTTAACAAACTGATGGGGAAATGGACCAAATCGTGATTAAAGCATTTCCGGGACCCCAGCGAGCTCCAGACTATGTGCATTGTGTCGGGGACCCTGGATAATGATAAAACACATCATTTAAATGCCAAAAACACCATTAAAAGTCACTTTTAGGGGCAAAAAACAGCCTCTGTCCACTTCGTTAACAAACTGATGGGGAAAAGGACAAAATCGTGATTAAAGCATTTTGCGGGACCCCAGCGAGCTCCAGACTATGTGCATTGCGTCGGGGACCCTGGAGAAAGATAAAACACATCATTTAAATACAAAAAACACCATTAAAAGTCACTTTTAGGGGCAAAAAACAGCCTCTGTCCACTTCGTTAACAAACTGATGGGGAAATGGACCAAATCGTGATTAAAGCATTTTGCGGGACCCCAGCGAGCTCCAGACTAGTTTCATTGTGTCGGGGACCCTGGATAATGATAAAACACATCATTTAAATGCCAAAAACACCATTAAAAGTCACTTTTAGGGGCAAAAAACAGCCTCTGTCCACTTCGTTAACAAAGTGATGGGGAAAATGACCAAATCGTGATTAAAGCATTTGCGGGACCCCAGCGAGCTCCAGACTAGTTTCATTGTGTCGGGGACCCTGGAGAATGATAAAACACATCATTTAAATACAAAAAACACCATTAAAAGTCACTTTTAGGGGCAAAAAACAGCCTCTGTCCACTTCGTTAACAAACTGATGGGGAAAAGGACAAAATCGTGATTAAAGCATTTCCGGGACCCCAGCGAGCTCCAGACTATGTGCATTGTGTCGGGGACCCTGGATAATGATAAAACACATCATTTAAATGCCAAAAACACCATTAAAAGTCACTTTTAGGGGCAAAAAACAGCCTCTGTCCACTTCGTTAACAAACTGATGGGGAAAAGGACAAAATCGTGATTAAAGCATTTTGCGGGACCCCAGCGAGCTCCAGACTAGTTTCATTGTGTCGGGGACCCTGGATAATGATAAGACCCATCATTTAAATGCCAAAAACACCATTAAAAGTCACTTTTAGGGGCAAAAAACAGCCTCTGTCCACTTCGTTAACAAAGTGATGGGGAAAAGGACAAAATCGTGATTAAAGCATTTTGCGGGACCCCAGCGAGCTCCAGACTATGTGCATTGCGTCGGGGACCCTGGAGAAAGATAAAACACATCATTTAAATACAAAAAACACCATTAAAAGTCACTTTTAGGGGCAAAAAACAGCCTCTGTCCACTTCGTTAACAAACTGATGGGGAAATGGACCAAATCGTGATTAAAGCATTTTGCGGGACCCCAGCGAGCTCCAGACTAGTTTCATTGTGTCGGGGACCCTGGATAATGATAAAACACATCATTTAAATGCCAAAAACACCATTAAAAGTCACTTTTAGGGGCAAAAAACAGCCTCTGTCCACTTCGTTAACAAAGTGATGGGGAAAAGGACCAAATCGTGATTAAAGCATTTGCGGGACCCCAGCGAGCTCCAGACTAGTTTCATTGTGTCGGGGACCCTGGATAATGATAAAACACATCATTTAAATGCCAAAAACACCATTAAAAGTCACTTTTAGGGGCAAAAAACAGCCTCTGTCCACTTCGTTAACAAAGTGATGGGGAAAAGGACAAAATCGTGATTAAAGCATTTTGCGGGACCCCAGCGAGCTCCAGACTATGTGCATTGTGTCGGGGACCCTGGATAATGATAAAACACATCATTTAAATGCCAAAAACACCATTAAAAGTCACTTTTAGGGGCAAAAAACAGCCTCTGTCCACTTCGTTAACAAAGTGATGGGGAAAAGGACAAAATCGTGATTAAAGCATTTTGCGGGACCCCAGCGAGCTCCAGACTAGTTTCATTGTGTCGGGGACCCTGGATAATGATAAGACCCATCATTTAAATGCCAAAAACACCATTAAAAGTCACTTTTAGGGGCAAAAAACAGCCTCTGTCCACTTCGTTAACAAAGTGATGGGGAAAAGGACAAAATCGTGATTAAAGCATTTTGCGGGACCCCAGCGAGCTCCAGACTATGTGCATTGCGTCGGGGACCCTGGAGAAAGATAAAACACATCATTTAAATACAAAAAACACCATTAAAAGTCACTTTTAGGGGCAAAAAACAGCCTCTGTCCACTTCGTTAACAAACTGATGGGGAAATGGACCAAATCGTGATTAAAGCATTTCCGGGACCCCAGCGAGCTCCAGACTATCTGCATTGTGTCGGGGACCCTGGATAATGATAAAACACATCATTTAAATGCCAAAAACACCATTAAAAGTCACTTTTAGGGGCAAAAAACAGCCTCTGTCCACTTCGTTAACAAACTGATGGGGAAAAGGACAAAATCGTGATTAAAGCATTTTGCGGGACCCCAGCGAGCTCCAGACTATGTGCATTGCGTCGGGGACCCTGGAGAAAGATAAAACACATCATTTAAATACAAAAAACACCATTAAAAGTCACTTTTAGGGGCAAAAAACAGCCTCTGTCCACTTCGTTAACAAACTGATGGGGAAATGGACCAAATCGTGATTAAAGCATTTTGCGGGACCCCAGCGAGCTCCAGACTAGTTTCATTGTGTCGGGGACCCTGGATAATGATAAAACACATCATTTAAATGCCAAAAACACCATTAAAAGTCACTTTTAGGGGCAAAAAACAGCCTCTGTCCACTTCGTTAACAAAGTGATGGGGAAAATGACCAAATCGTGATTAAAGCATTTGCGGGACCCCAGCGAGCTCCAGACTAGTTTCATTGTGTCGGGGACCCTGGAGAATGATAAAACACATCATTTAAATACAAAAAACACCATTAAAAGTCACTTTTAGGGGCAAAAAACAGCCTCTGTCCACTTCGTTAACAAACTGATGGGGAAAAGGACAAAATCGTGATTAAAGCATTTCCGGGACCCCAGCGAGCTCCAGACTATGTGCATTGTGTCGGGGACCCTGGATAATGATAAAACACATCATTTAAATGCCAAAAACACCATTAAAAGTCACTTTTAGGGGCAAATAACAGCCTCTGTCCACTTCGTTAACAAAGTGATGGGGAAAAGGTGAAAATCGTGATTAAAGCATTTTGCGGGACCCCAGCGAGCTCCAGACTAGTTTCATTGTGTCGGGGACCCTGGAGAAATATAAAACCCATCATTTAAATGCCAAAAACACCATTAAAAGTCACTTTTAGGGGCAAAAAACAGCCTCTGTCCACTTCGTTAACAAAGTGATGGGGAAAAGGACCAAATCGTGATTAAAGCATTTGCGGGACCCCAGCGAGCTCCAGACTAGTTTCATTGTGTCGGGGACCCTGGAGAATGATAAAACACATCATTTAAATACAAAAAACACCATTAAAAGTCACTTTTAGGGGCAAAAAACAGCCTCTGTCCACTTCGTTAACAAACTGATGGGGAAAAGGACAAAATCGTGATTAAAGCATTTTGCGGGACCCCAGCGAGCTCCAGACTATGTGCATTGCGTCGGGGACCCTGGAGAAAGATAAAACACATCATTTGAATACAAAAAACACCATTAAAAGTCACTTTTAGGGGCAAAAAACAGCCTCTGTCCACTTCGTTAACAAAGTGATGGGGAAAAGGACAAAATCGTGATTAAAGCATTTTGCGGGACCCCAGCGAGCTCCAGACTAGTTTCATTGTGTCGGGGACCCTGGATAATGATAAGACCCATCATTTAAATGCCAAAAACACCATTAAAAGTCACTTTTAGGGGCAAAAAACAGCCTCTGTCCACTTCGTTAACAAAGTGATGGGGAAAAGGACAAAATCGTGATTAAAGCATTTTGCGGGACCCCAGCGAGCTCCAGACTATGTGCATTGCGTCGGGGACCCTGGAGAAAGATAAAACACATCATTTAAATACAAAAAACACCATTAAAAGTCACTTTTAGGGGCAAAAAACAGCCTCTGTCCACTTCGTTAACAAACTGATGGGGAAATGGACCAAATCGTGATTAAAGCATTTACGGGACCCCAGCGAGCTCCAGACTATGTGCATTGTTTCGGGGACCCTGGATAATGATAAAACCCATCATTTAAATGCCAAAAACACCATTAAAAGTCACTTTTAGGGGCAAAAAACAGCCTCTGTCCACTTCGTTAACAAACTGATGGGGAAAGGGACAAAATCGTGATTAAAGCATTTTGCGGGACCCCAGCGAGCTCCAGACTAGTTTCATTGTGTCGGGGACCCTGGATAATGATAAGACCCATCATTTAAATGCCAAAAACACCATTAAAAGTCACTTTTAGGGGCAAAAAACAGCCTCTGTCCACTTCGTTAACAAAGTGATGGGGAAAAGGACAAAATCGTGATTAAAGCATTTTGCGGGACCCCAGCGAGCTCCAGACTAGTTTCATTGTGTCGGGGACCCTGGAGAATGATAAGACCCATCATTTAAATGCCAAAAACACCATTAAAAGTCACTTTTAGGGGCAAAAAACAGCCTCTGTCCACTTCGTTAACAAAGTGATGGGGAAAAGGACAAAATCGTGATTAAAGCATTTCCGGGACCCCAGCGAGCTCCAGACTATGTGCATTGTGTCGGGGACCCTGGATAATGATAAAACACATCATTTAAATGCCAAAAACACCATTAAAAGTCGCTTTTAGGGGCAAAAAACAGCCTCTGTCCACTTCGTTAACAAAGTGATGGGGAAAAGGACAAAATCGTGATTAAAGCATTTTGCGGGACCCCAGCGAGCTCCAGACTATGTGCATTGTGTCGGGGACCCTGGATAATGATAAAACACATCATTTAAATGCCAAAAACACCATTAAAAGTCACTTTTAGGGGCAAAAAACAGCCTCTGTCCACTTCGTTAACAAAGTGATGGGGAAAAGGACAAAATCGTGATTAAAGCATTTTGCGGGACCCCAGCGAGCTCCAGACTAGTTTCATTGTGTCGGGGACCCTGGATAATGATAAGACCCATCATTTAAATGCCAAAAACACCATTAAAAGTCACTTTTAGGGGCAAAAAACAGCCTCTGTCCACTTCGTTAACAAAGTGATGGGGAAAAGGACAAAATCGTGATTAAAGCATTTTGCGGGACCCCAGCGAGCTCCAGACTAGTTTCATTGTGTCGGGGACCCTGGATAATGATAAGACCCATCATTTAAATGCCAAAAACACCATTAAAAGTCACTTTTAGGGGCAAAAAACAGCCTCTGTCCACTTCGTTAACAAAGTGATGGGGAAAAGGACAAAATCGTGATTAAAGCATTTTGCGGGACCCCAGCGAGCTCCAGACTATGTGCATTGCGTTGGGGACCCTGGAAAAAGATAAAACACATCATTTAAATACAAAAAACACCATTAAAAGTCACTTTTAGGGGCAAAAAACAGCCTCTGTCCACTTCGTTAACAAAGTGATGGGGAAAAGGACAAAATCGTGATTAAAGCATTTTGCGGGACCCCAGCGAGCTCCAGACTATGTGCATTGTGTCGGGGACCCTGGATAATGATAAAACACATCATTTAAATGCCAAAAACACCATTAAAAGTCACTTTTAGGGGCAAAAAACAGCCTCTGTCCACTTCGTTAACAAAGTGATGGGGAAAAGGACAAAATCGTGATTAAAGCATTTTGCGGGACCCCAGCGAGCTCCAGACTAGTTTCATTGTGTCGGGGACCCTGGATAATGATAAGACCCATCATTTAAATGCCAAAAACACCATTAAAAGTCACTTTTAGGGGCAAAAAACAGCCTCTGTCCACTTCGTTAACAAAGTGATGGGGAAAAGGACAAAATCGTGATTAAAGCATTTTGCGGGACCCCAGCGAGCTCCAGACTAGTTTCATTGTGTCGGGGACCCTGGATAATGATAAGACCCATCATTTAAATGCCAAAAACACCATTAAAAGTCACTTTTAGGGGCAAAAAACAGCCTCTGTCCACTTCGTTAACAAAGTGATGGGGAAAAGGACAAAATCGTGATTAAAGCATTTCCGGGACCCCAGCGAGCTCCAGACTAGTTTCATTGTGTCGGGGACCCTGGAGAAAGATAAAACACATCATTTAAATACAAAAAACACCATTAAAAGTCACTTTTAGGGGCAAAAAACAGCCTCTGTCCACTTCGTTAACAAACTGATGGGGAAATGGACCAAATCGTGATTAAAGCATTTACGGGACCCCAGCGAGCTCCAGACTATGTGCATTGTGTCGGGGACCCTGGATAATGATAAAACCCATCATTTAAATGCCAAAAACACCATTAAAAGTCACTTTTAGGGGCAAAAAACAGCCTCTGTCCACTTCGTTAACAAACTGATGGGGAAAGGGACAAAATCGTGATTAAAGCATTTTGCGGGACCCCAGCGAGCTCCAGACTAGTTTCATTGTGTCGGGGACCCTGGATAATGATAAGAACCATCATTTAAATGCCAAAAACACCATTAAAAGTCACTTTTAGGGGCAAAAAACAGCCTCTGTCCACTTCGTTAACAAAGTGATGGGGAAAAGGACAAAATCGTGATTAAAGCATTTTGCGGGACCCCAGCGAGCTCCAGACTAGTTTCATTGTGTCGGGGACCCTGGATAATGATAAGACCCATCATTTAAATGCCAAAAACACCATTAAAAGTCACTTTTAGGGGCAAAAAACAGCCTCTGTCCACTTCGTTAACAAAGTGATGGGGAAAAGGACAAAATCGTGATTAAAGCATTTCCGGGACCCCAGCGAGCTCCAGACTATGTGCATTGTGTCGGGGACCCTGGATAATGATAAAACACATCATTTAAATGCCAAAAACACCATTAAAAGTCGCTTTTAGGGGCAAAAAACAGCCTCTGTCCACTTCGTTAACAAAGTGATGGGGAAAAGGACAAAATCGTGATTAAAGCATTTTGCGGGACCCCAGCGAGCTCCAGACTATGTGCATTGTGTCGGGGACCCTGGATAATGATAAAACACATCATTTAAATGCCAAAAACACCATTAAAAGTCACTTTTAGGGGCAAAAAACAGCCTCTGTCCACTTCGTTAACAAAGTGATGGGGAAAAGGACAAAATCGTGATTAAAGCATTTTGCGGGACCCCAGCGAGCTCCAGACTAGTTTCATTGTGTCGGGGACCCTGGATAATGATAAGACCCATCATTTAAATGCCAAAAACACCATTAAAAGTCACTTTTAGGGGCAAAAAACAGCCTCTGTCCACTTCGTTAACAAAGTGATGGGGAAAAGGACAAAATCGTGATTAAAGCATTTTGCGGGACCCCAGCGAGCTCCAGACTAGTTTCATTGTGTCGGGGACCCTGGATAATGATAAGACCCATCATTTAAATGCCAAAAACACCATTAAAAGTCACTTTTAGGGGCAAAAAACAGCCTCTGTCCACTTCGTTAACAAAGTGATGGGGAAAAGGACAAAATCGTGATTAAAGCATTTTGCGGGACCCCAGCGAGCTCCAGACTAGTTTCATTGTGTCGGGGACCCTGGATAATGATAAAACACATCATTTAAATGCCAAAAACACCATTAAAAGTCACTTTTAGGGGCAAAAAACAGCCTCTGTCCACTTCGTTAACAAAGTGATGGGGAAAAGGACCAAATCGTGATAAAAGCATTTGCGGGACCCCAGCGAGCTCCAGACTAGTTTCATTGTGTCGGGGACCCTGGAGAATGATAAAACACATCATTTAAATACAAAAAACACCATTAAAAGTCACTTTTAGGGGCAAAAAACAGCCTCTGTCCACTTCGTTAACAAACTGATGGGGAAAAGGACAAAATCGTGATTAAAGCATTTCCGGGACCCCAGCGAGCTCCAGACTATGTGCATTGTGTCGGGGACCCTGGATAATGATAAAACACATCATTTAAATGCCAAAAACACCATTAAAAGTCACTTTTAGGGGCAAAAAACAGCCTCTGTCCACTTCGTTAACAAAGTGATGGGGAAAAGGACAAAATCGTGATTAAAGCATTTTGCGGGACCCCAGCGAGCTCCAGACTAGTTTCATTGTGTCGGGGACCCTGGAGAAATATAAAACCCATCATTTAAATGCCAAAAACACCATTAAAAGTCACTTTTAGGGGCAAAAAACAGCCTCTGTCCACTTCGTTAACAAAGTGATGGGGAAAAGGACAAAATCGTGATTAAAGCATTTTGCGGGACCCCAGCGACCTCCAGACTATGTGCATTGCGTCGGGGACCCTGGAGAAAGATAAAACACATCATTTAAATACAAAAAACACCATTAAAAGTCACTTTTAGGGGCAAAACACAGCCTCTGTCCACTTCGTTAACAAAGTGATGGGGAAAAGGACAAAATCGTGATTAAAGCATTTTGCGGGACCCCAGCGAGCTCCAGACTAGTTTCATTGTGTCGGGGACCCTGGATAATGATAAAACACATCATTTAAATGCCAAAAACACCATTAAAAGTCACTTTTAGGGGCAAAAAACAGCCTCTGTCCACTTCGTTAACAAAGTGATGGGGAAAAGGACAAAATCGTGATTAAAGCATTTTGCGGGACCCCAGCGAGCTCCAGACTAGTTTCATTGTGTCGGGGACCCTGGAGAAATATAAAACCCATCATTTAAATGCCAAAAACACCATTAAAAGTCACTTTTAGGGGCAAAAAACAGCCTCTGTCCACTTCGTTAACAAACTGATGGGGAAAAGGACAAAATCGTGATTAAAGCATTTTGCGGGACCCCAGCGAGCTCCAGACTAGTTTAATTGTGTCGGGGACCCTGGATAATGATAAGACCTGTTAGAAATTAAAATCAATGTTTTGATGGTATAATGTAGCTTAAACATACCGTCAGTTCAAACGCTCTTTTATAGTGAAAAACCAGAAATTCTTGTGCACAAGCAGTTAAGCTTTTATTCTGAAAATCCTTCATCTACGGTTAGCATGTAGCATGTGGCTAATATACGATTTCCTAAAGAGGTGAATTGAGGAGCGAAATGACTTGGTGTGGTGAAAACCGAAACCTACTGATTTAACACTACAACGATAGATGTCGAGATATTACCATGCTGAATATTAAATGAAGGTACAGTTTATTTGAATACATTATTGTTTACAGACGAGTAGCATGTGACAACATCCGGAATGACCGGCAACCAAACGAGCCGAGAAGTATTGTTTAGAGTATTGATTACAGCGTTTAGAATGTGTTAAATGAAAAGTGATGAAAGAGAATATGAGGAGAAACGGCGTGTTAAGCATATATTGAATTTGAAAAGAACCTATCCTCTGTTTAAATGCAATAACGGACATTGGAGACGAGGTGAGCCGGCTGGCGGGGAGGAGCCAGCAGAGGATATATATAGCAGCGCCGGGGGAGAGATCCGCTGTCTTTCTTGCTCAGGAGAACCGGACCACAGCTGTTTGTCTGACGGAACAATATTCTGTCTGTAACACTACCGCGCCTTTTTTAATTAAAGTATCCCATTTGAATCTTTTCAGAGACTCCATTTAGTCTCATTTTAAAGCTTCTCTCCTGGACGCGAGAATAAAGAACACATTTTAACAATTGGCGAGCTAGCCCAGGATCTCGCAAAACCGGGAGAGACTACAGCAGGCTGCTTGCTGGACCCGCTGGCATCCGTTCAGCACACAGAGAGCTCAAATCAACTAGGTATGGAGAAACCTGTTATATCGAATTCTTCAATAGTTAATGTAGGACAATGTTAGTTCTGTGTGTTTGACGGCGGCCAGCGGATCCTGAAAATAGCTGTGCAATTTAAGTTAAAACAAGCCTAAATTGATAAATATTGGTAGCCTACCACGTGGCGTTGCTTTGTTACAGGCAGGGTGAGTTCAATTTCTTTTTTTCTATTTAACCCTGCATGCTATTCGTTTGTCTGTTAGTACATGTCGGCTAGAGGCCAATCACTATATGTGTCTTTTTTGGCGTTTTACGTTTTACGTGAATGGTTTTAGGCCATTAAGCAGTCGGGACTGCTTGAGGGAAAGACACAGCCAAAGTTTGAAGCTAAGGTTATTGGAGTGAGTGTTTTGTGTAACAACAGCGTGAGGCTGTTTTAAAAAAGTCCTATTTCAAGGAAAAGGCCTGAGCAGTTTGAAGCTCTCAGTGGTTACACCATTCTGTTTTTCAAGACATTGCGTTGTGGATTACGGCAGGAAGTGCGACATTCGTGCGTTAGATAGACGATATTCTTCTAATTGTGTTTGCTTAGCGTCCTATTTGTCCCATAAATAGCGTGTTTAAACAGAAGAAATGACCATACTGGCTCTTAAAGTCAAAAAAAATTTACGTACATGGGTAGAGGGCTATGACGTAAGGGTATGAGGCCCATTTATCATTGTAAACTAAATGGAAATGTTATTTTAAACTACAGTGTTGTGTGTTGAATTTACTAGACAAAATATCACCTCACCAATTTCAACTCCAGGTGTTTTCTCAAATCCCTTTGTTCTTCAGGTCAAAGGTTGGAAAACCAGTTGCCATTTTGTCTTGACCTCATGTTCACGGTGAGCCACGGCAGTCACCATTTCATGAAATGCTAATTGAAGTACTCTGTTTGCTTTAACACACTGAGGCTGGGCATTCCATCTTCTAAAGAACATCATACTTCTTGTTAGAGTTAGAACTATTGGAAGTACTTCTGCTGGCAAATGTGTATTGGCGGTTATGTGTTGTGTTGTTTAACCATAGTGTAAATTCCTATTTTAAAGATATTTTTGAGGAAACAACCGTTCTCCTTTGTCAAAAACGAGTCAGTTTTGAAACAGCTATTCCCTAGTGGATTAAGCTGGAATTTAAAATAGCGCACTCTGGTGGTAGTACAGAATTATTACCCAAATAGCGGAAACACCATAACATTGTGAATATTCTTCTTTGCAAATGTGTTTTGGCGGTTATGTGTTGTGTTGTTTAACCATAGTGTAAATTCCTATTTTAAAGATATTTTTGAGGAAACAACCGTTCTCCTTTGTCAAAAACGAGTCAGTTTTGAAACAGCTATTCCCTAGTGGATTAAGCTGGAATTTAAAATAGCGCACTCTGGTGGTAGTACAGAATTATTACCCAAATAGCGGAAACACCATAACATTGTGATTTTGAACCAAATTCATATTTCAAAGTCAAAACCATACACGGTACAACTTTATTTTAACATTTCATATTTTAATTTTGCATATTTTTTATATATTAATTAACTTTATTAATATTTTACCTTAAACTTAAAAAAAAAAAAAAAGACATCTATAAAAATAATAAAACTTTGAGCAAAAAAAAAAAAAAAAAAAAAAAAAAAAAAAAAAAAAATTAAAGTTCGGACGAACAGCAACGACGGTGCTAGTCAGAAGATTAGTGCTTCATCTTTGATAGGTTAATAAATAATTAGAGAACATGTCACCAAAACAAACTAAGTTGAGACTAGACGCAGGGCCAGGCTCAACTGCAGATATCAAGGAAAGGGTAAAAATCAGATCAGATGCTTTAACAGTTTCAAGAATCAGTCTTTATTTATTTATTCTTGAGTAACTTTACTGATTTGTGGTGTTGTGCGTAAGGCAATATCTCATTTGAGTGAGGGGCACCAGCCCTTCATGCAGGTCACTCTCTGAGAGAATAGTTCATATTTTCCCTCCAGTTTGGAGAAATATTATTTTATCATATGTTAGTTCAGCAGTGTCAACCAATCCTCTAATCCTAGAGTTATTGAGACGCATTAGCGACACCAGGGGTATTGTTTTTCGCAGCAACGATGACGCATAATACCATTACAAAAGCCATTATTGAAACAAGTAAACTATTAGAAGTGCTAATTGCTGATTTTTTTTATAGTGAATATGCATTTATACCATCAGAAAACCATAAATCATACGATATTTTTGTACCCCTTGTGGGTACACGGAGAAGTTATATTTATTTAATGCAACGTTATGAGTTTTACATGTCCTGTACAGAATAGGGTAATCATTGCAATATTAATTGAGCATTTTATGCTCAAAGGAGGGAGTGTCATGATTATACAGAGATGTTGATTTCAGTGACGTTGTAGTTAATAAATAATAACATGTAGTCAACAAGAGGTATGCCGAAGCTCGGGCCTTCTCCAAGGAGGGAGTGGTCCAGTTTTAGATATTAGACAAATAGAAGTGGATGAATATGTCAGAACTCTGAGTAATATTATGCAAGTTTTGTCTACACAGGCTAGGAAAACTACAGAGATACCAGACGAGACACCAGAAGAGACTCCTGTTCGCCCAGGTGATTGGGTGAGGGTGAAAGTTCACAAAAGACAGTGGGCTCATCCCCGGTGGACGGAAGCGTGAAAGGTTGTAACAAACTTCACACGCGCTCCGGTTTAAAGGTAAAGAAAAAGGAGCAAATTGACACCACCTCACACATTGTCACCCTTCACTGGCAACTTCCAGAACATTATTGGGAGTTAGGACTGATTTGGCAGAGCCGGAACAAAACAATAAATAGAAATAAGATAAAGATAGAAACAGCTCAAAAGACAAATTGTCTATAGATTTTTATAGATTGTACATTAATGTGAATACCTATTTTTTGTTTTACATCTGTAAAAAGAGTCCAATTTGTTATGTTGTTTTTGTACTCATTATTTAAATTCTGTAACGGACACAACCAGGTTTAAAATAGAGATGATGAGAACAAAGCCAAACCAATTGTGGGGTCCCCTAGGGATAAGAGTCAGAATAGCATTGTTGATTGTGCTCATTACACTTGGCACCTTTCTGGTTGGAAGGGGAGTACAATATTATGTAAGGCATGGATCCATTAGTTCACTCATAGAATGCCCACATCACTAACAAGACTCCAGCTGGGTTTCAGAGACTTTCACTTATCCCCAGAGCCAAAAGATCAGCTGAGCAATAAGAGGAGGAGTTAGAAATACTCGGTCCCAAACAAGAGGCGGTTATAATCAAGATGATTCACCCCCTTATATGCAGTTCTTGTATCAAATGATGAGATGGGTTTAAGTGATTGGGATATGTAAGTGATGGGGATTTACAGATTAGGGGAATCTCTAAATACACTGGATCCATGTTTTAGTCTGTACCAGAAACACCCCCTGTTAAGCTATGAACAACCGATCGGTGACCTGAGCACAATTATTGAAAATGATTGTTAGACACAGGCTACTAACCCACAAGTACAGCTTTGTACGTACAAACTCTATGAACAAGATTCCCCAGCAGATAGTGGCGACATTGCAGATATGTCCAGTCACAAAAGTTACTACGGTTCTAAATAACAGTGAGATTTAAAGTGATGGAGAAAATATGGAGACGTTCTTTTATAGTGTGTGAAATATGTGGTGCTTGAAACATCTAGGTATTTAAATGTATAGAAGAAAATGGTTTCCTGAAAGAGTTAATTGGAATAAACATGTTACAGTGGGTGAAGGCAATGTTTAGGGATATGGTAAAATTATTAGTAGACATGAATTGTGTTTAGATGGCATTTAACAACTAAGATGGATAGTATGGTTAGGAAAATAGAGTGGAAAAGGTTGGATTTATTTTACCTCAGTGTGTTAGAATTTAACTATACGTAATGCCTCCCGAGATCTCTCTCTCTCCACCTGTCAGAACGCTACGACCCCATCGTCCAAGCAGACAAAAGACCTCACCACGGAAGACTCCTCCTCCTCCATAGAACAGACAGAGAACCAGAGCTGAACCAACAACTCCAACGCTGCATCCAGAACCATCTCCACCTGAGGCACCAAGAACCAAAACCAGGTGACATAAAAAGGCACACTCTCATCGGTCCCCCACAGGACATGAAGTTCCAAGCTGAGCCACAAGATTTGGGCACAAGAGCAGAGTGTGGGACATGAGAGCGGAATACGCCCTCCATGCAACAAAGTAGAGACTGTAAAGGAGGAGATGAAAAGCAAAGCAGATGGGACACTGAGAAGAGTTACAGCGGAAGGATCCAAGAGCGGATGGACTGAGGAGAAGGTGGACGGAGGAGAGGAAAGAACGGAGGAGTTGGCATGGTCCGGCAGAATGTGAGGGGGTCGTGGCGACAACCAGAGGGGGAGAGAAGGAAAACGGGAGTGAGTGAGTTTACACATAAACACACTTATTCACCAACGAGAAATACGGAAAGAAAAAGATTTATCAGCCATGAATTAATCAATTGGTGAATTTATAAAGAAAAAAGAGGAAACTATTAAATAACCCTAAAAACACACTGAGGGTAGAACATATTATTCAATCTTTTCATCATATCAACAAATTATTCTTTAAGAGTTTTTTATTCATGTGTGAATTTGGGTAAGATTTAATTTGTTACAGTATAGACCTACAGTTTAAAGGGATGGTTTTAGTAACCACTCTATAAAAGCAGACAAATCTTTATTTGTATGGAAAATGTTAAAGGTAGAGCTAGTACCAAGCCAAAGATGGTGTTCCAATCTAGAGTATTGATTTCTCCATTGTAGCATGGTTATTACCTCAGGAGGGAAGATTAAGGTGGAAATAACATTTGTTTTTCGTCCAAGATGTAGAGTTTTAAAATGACACTGGGCAAAGAGCGAAAGCAAAGTTTAATTTAAAAAAAAAAAAAACTAATGTAGTTGGGAGTAATACATGCGGGGCCTTGGATCACTCATTGTGATGGTACATATTTGTTACAACAAACATCGTTTAGGGAGAAGGGGTCGCTCAACCCACCCTGCAGATGTTTTAAATCTTACTTGCAGCTTCAGAGGGAGCGCACGGCACCAGAGTATGAGTTTTAAAAGACAAGCGCCACCAGCTCCTAAAGGTCATCCATTCACCAGATGACCTGACATTTAGAGATGTTATTTAAAGGAGAAACATATCTGCCATAGGTGTAAATTCCTGAATTAAACTACAAACCATTAATGAAATGACTTCTGTTTTTAAAATCCTTGTTAAAGGAGGGAGTAATTATCACATGCTCGGGCACCCAAGGTTCCACACACTGTAAAAGGGGTTAGCATAGCTATTTAAGTAGACCATAATTGAAAATAAATTAGTATAATGAGTTATTGATATTCCACCGGTTTTCACACCATTTCAGGGACTTTATCACTGCATTAGAACAGACCACCCAAAGGTAATGAGTAGGAACCTTTAAGTGATGAAACTCTACAACTGTTGTAACTGACCAAAATCTTCTCCCAGAAATGACTGTCTAGAATGCCGTACCCCAGAGTAGAACGCACAACGGCCCCCTCTAGAGAACATATTACTTTCATACCTTAAATGGTATGAAAGGAGGGAGGGTAAATTTCTCAGGAGGAGACGGTTACAAATGCTAGCAGAACAAGACGACCCACCCCGTATACAGATGTGGATGACAATGATGAGTTAGTTTAAATGATATGGATGTTCGGAGATGAGATTGATCAATGAATGTCCAGCCGATGTGATTCTTTAAATGATGAAATCATGTGAAGAAGTGAGCAAAATTAAAATGGAGTGAATCCATTTCAATTTACTTCATACTATTCCAAGATAGCATATTTTTAATATTTTTATTATTCCAATTAATTTTACACTATTCTAAGATAGTCCATTTTATTTGACTTTATTACTTTATACTATTCTAATATGGTAGATTTCATGTTGTATAAATCATTGCTATTCTAAAATGGTTTGTTTCTTTTCACTTTGTAAAAACAAGTGCCTTAACACTGAGCGTGGTATGAGAACGGTTTCTGTGAAAGGAGGGAGGAAGAAATGTTCTGATACCAAGCCATTGCTGCTATTTTGAAGAATGATATTGAATGTAAACACTAGAAGTTATGCACAAGGGACAACTTTTATGTTTGAACACAGACAAGAATTTATTTTGTATTTTTGTAAAGCCGGCTGTGAAACCATTCCATTTGATTGTATGTTTGTTAATATGAGATATGTAATATGCAAAGTTCAGATGAAGAACTCATTGATTTCAGTATTATACACACCTTTTAGGTGTGTAAGGAGGGACTGTTAGAAATTAAAATCAATGTTTTGATGGTATAATGTAGCTTAAACATACCGTCAGTTCAAACGCTCTTTTATAGTGAAAAACCAGAAATTCTTGTGCACAAGCAGTTAAGCTTTTATTCTGAAAATCCTTCATCTACGGTTAGCATGTAGCATGTGGCTAATATACGATTTCCTAAAGAGGTGAATTGAGGAGCGAAATGACTTGGTGTGGTGAAAACCGAAACCTACTGATTTAACACTACAACGATAGATGTCGAGATATTACCATGCTGAATATTAAATGAAGGTACAGTTTATTTGAATACATTATTGTTTACAGACGAGTAGCATGTGACAACATCCGGAATGACCGGCAACCAAACGAGCCGAGAAGTATTGTTTAGAGTATTGATTACAGCGTTTAGAATGTGTTAAATGAAAAGTGATGAAAGAGAATATGAGGAGAAACGGCGTGTTAAGCATATATTGAATGTGAAAAGAACCTATCCTCTGTTTAAATGCAATAACGGACATTGGAGACGAGGTGAGCCGGCTGGCGGGGAGGAGCCAGCAGAGGATATATATAGCAGCGCCGGGGGAGAGATCCGCTGTCTTTCTTGCTCAGGAGAACCGGACCACAGCTGTTTGTCTGACGGAACAATATTCTGTCTGTAACACTACCGCGCCTTTTTTAATTAAAGTATCCCATTTGAATCTTTTCAGAGACTCCATTTAGTCTCATTTTAAAGCTTCTCTCCTGGACGCGAGAATAAAGAACACATTTTAACAGACCCATCATTTAAATGCCAAAAACACCATTAAAAGTCACTTTTAGGGGCAAAAAACAGCCTCTGTCCACTTCGTTAACAAAGTGATGGGGAAAAGGACAAAATCGTGATTAAAGCATTTTGCGGGACCCCAGCGAGCTCCAGACTATGTGCATTGTGTCGGGGACCCTGGATAATGATAAAACACATCATTTAAATGCCAAAGACACCATTAAAAGTCACTTTTAGGGGCAAAAAACAGCCTCTGTCCACTTCGTTAACAAAGTGATGGGGAAAAGGACCAAATCGTGATTAAAGCATTTGCGGGACCCCAGCGAGCTCCAGACTAGTTTCATTGTGTCGGGGACCCTGGAGAATGATAAAACACATCATTTAAATACAAAAAACACCATTAAAAGTCGCTTTTAGGGGCAAAAAACAGCCTCTGTCCACTTCGTAAACAAACTGATGGGGAAAAGGACAAAATCGTGATTAAAGCATTTCCGGGACCCCAGCGAGCTCCAGACTATGTGCATTGTGTCGGGGACCCTGGATAATGATAAAACACATCATTTAAATGCCAAAAACACCATTAAAAGTCACTTTTAGGGGCAAAAAACAGCCTCTGTCCACTTCGTTAACAAAGTGATGGGGAAAAGGACAAAATCGTGATTAAAGCATTTTGCGGGACCCCAGCGAGCTCCAGACTAGTTTCATTGTGTCGGGGACCCTGGAGAAATATAAAACCCATCATTTAAATGCCAAAAACACCATTAAAAGTCACTTTTAGGGGCAAAAAACAGCCTCTGTCCACTTCGTTAACAAACTGATGGGGAAAAGGACAAAATCGTGATTAAAGCATTTTTGCGGGACCCCAGCGAGCTCCAGACTAGTTTCATTGTGTCGGGGACCCTGGATAATGATAAGACCCATCATTTAAATGCCAAAAACACCATTAAAAGTCACTTTTAGGGGCAAAAAACAGCCTCTGTCCACTTCGTTAACAAAGTGATGGGGAAAAGGACAAAATCGTGATTAAAGCATTTTGCGGGACCCCAGCGAGCTCCAGACTATGTGCATTGCGTCGGGGACCCTGGAGAAAGATAAAACACATCATTTAAATACAAAAAACACCATTAAAAGTCACTTTTAGGGGCAAAAAACAGACTCTGTCCACTTCGTTAACAAACTGATGGGGAAATGGACCAAATCGTGATTAAAGCATTTCCGGGACCCCAGCGAGCTCCAGACTATGTGCATTGTGTCGGGGACCCTGGATAATGATAAAACACATCATTTAAATACAAAAAACACCATTAAAAGTCACTTTTAGGGGCAAAAAACAGCCTCTGTCCACTTCGTTAACAAAGTGATGGGGAAAAGGACAAAATCGTGATTAAAGCATTTTGCGGGACCCCAGCGAGCTCCAGACTATGTGCATTGCGTCGGGGACCCTGGAGAAAGATAAAACACATCATTTAAATACAAAAAACACCATTAAAAGTCACTTTTAGGGGCAAAAAACAGCCTCTGTCCACTTCGTTAACAAACTGATGGGGAAATGGACCAAATCGTGATTAAAGCATTTCCGGGACCCCAGCGAGCTCCAGACTATGTGCATTGTGTCGGGGACCCTGGATAATGATAAAACACATCATTTAAATGCCAAAATCACCATTAAAAGTCACTTTTAGGGGCAAAAAACAGCCTCTGTCCACTTCGTTAACAAAGTGATGGGGAAAAGGACAAAATCGTGATTAAAGCATTTTGCGGGACCCCAGCGAGCTCCAGACTATGTGCATTGCGTCGGGGACCCTGGAGAAAGATAAAAAACATCATTTAAATACAAAAAACACCATTAAAAGTCACTTTTAGGGGCAAAAAACAGCCTCTGTCCACTTCGTTAACAAACTGATGGGGAAATGGACCAAATCGTGATTAAAGCATTTTGCGGGACCCCAGCGAGCTCCAGACTAGTTTCATTGTGTCGGGGACCCTGGATAATGATAAAACACATCATTTAAATGCCAAAAACACCATTAAAAGTCACTTTTAGGGGCAAAAAACAGCCTCTGTCCACTTCGTTAACAAAGTGATGGGGAAAAGGACAAAATCGTGATTAAAGCATTTTGCGGGACCCCAGCGAGCTCCAGACTATGTGCATTGCGTCGGGGACCCTGGAGAAAGATAAAACACATCATTTAAATACAAAAAACACCATTAAAAGTCACTTTTAGGGGCAAAAAACAGCCTCTGTCCACTTCGTTAACAAACTGATGGGGAAATGGACCAAATCGTGATTAAAGCATTTCCGGGACCCCAGCGAGCTCCAGACTATGTGCATTGTGTCGGGGACCCTGGATAATGATAAAACACATCATTTAAATGCCAAAAACACCATTAAAAGTCACTTTTAGGGGCAAAAACAGCCTCTGTCCACTTCGTTAACAAACTGATGGGGAAAAGGACAAATCGTGATTAAAGCATTTTTGCGGGACCCCAGCGAGCTCCAGACTATGTGCATTGCGTCGGGGACCCTGGAGAAAGATAAAACACATCATTTAAATACAAAAAACACATTAAAAGTCACTTTTAGGGGCAAAAAACAGCCTCTGTCCACTTCGTTAACAAA
>NW_027639626.1:0-2000 GCF_949606895.1 Notothenia rossii
ACTGGAATGCAGCCTGTGCTTTTTCTATGACCATCACAATGTCAGCTGTGGAAAAGGTCTATTGTCCTTGTTTTGTTGTTGCAGTTCTTACTTCTTTTTATGCTGGCAGCTGGTATTTTTGTATGTAACTCTGTAATAGGAACATAACGAACTATGAGTTATTCACATAATAAATGACAAATACTGTGATAAGAGGACCCAGCTTGATATTAGCCACAACTATTTAAGGCTTTGATACTCAGCGGACCATTCTGGGCAACTGTAACATCTAATGATGCCAAAAAGTTTCAGGGCAATTGTAGTGCCAAGAAAAATATTTTGGACCCTCTGTTGCTCGGATCTCTGCCCATTTACAGCGACCAAAACTCAGTCTGAGTGTGAATAACACCACAGACCTGAATGTTCTTTTCTGCTTAATCTTTAGACTTTTAAATACCCATACTAAATAAACCATCCATGCTGGCTGTATTGGATGTTGACGAGTCTAAATACCATAAGTATCTGATCAAGTTGTGTGCTGACCATACTGGTCATTTATAGCAGCAGATCTGATGTGTGACTGGGATGAAGTGAAAGAGGAGGGTGGAGCCTACAGTACTGCAGTCATTGAGGTGTACTATCTCCTCACCCTTTTTTGTCTTTGCACACATCTCTTTCCTAGTCTTTGTCACGTCTAAACCTCAGTCATTCTTATAGCTCCATTCTGACATTTCTCTTTCTCTCTCAGTGGCTGCATGATGCCACTACATCTCCAGGTCCTCCCTAATCCTGCTGCAGCAACACTGAGGATCCTGCACAGTCCCAGGACACCTCATTGACTCATCCAGCTCATCCTCTGCAGCTTTCAGCCACTGATCAATCCTAACCCACTCTCTATCGGGGCTCTCCTTTTCCAGACTCTCACTACAGACCGGGATTAGCCACTGATCTGATGCTGAAACGTGATATGCTGTCTATTGAAGACCTCTGATGGAAATGTCAAAACTCACCCACGTTCAAATGTGACAAAAGGATTCCTGGTACTCTTCGTTCCTCTCCTTTTCTGTGTTTTGTCTTTGTTGGTCGGAAGCCAAAGCGATATCTTATATGTCATTGGAGAACATCTTGTTATGAAGGGCTCTGAGGCCAAAAGGACTGAAAGATACAGAAATGTTTATGATCTGCTCGTCTACAATAGACCTGGGCTGTGGCAGGATCTCTTTTCTCTTGTGCAAGCTTTGACGTGAGCTGTTGGAGGTTGTGATTAAGGAAAGGACTGCTGTTTCCTGAGGCCAGAAAGTTGGCCTGGAGCAATCTGTAGACTCGTTCTCCCCTCGTTACCTGGTCTGAGCTGCCCAGTCCGGAGCAGCGAGCTTTCCAGATGCTGCAATGCCCATCATCAGCAACGCCAACCATGATTTCAGTAATCTGTCCCTCAGTGATGACAGCAGTTTCGACCGCATCTTCACAGAGATCCCCGAGACTGAGACCATCAAGGTATGTGTACGACTTTTACTACAATCAAATATACAAAAAATTGAATAATTGTTTCAAATAAGTTGTCAAAATGTCACCTTTTCATTGTCCACTCTCCAGGGTGTGTACTACCAGAGGGCTCAATTAATCCGTCGGCCGGAGGATCTGGTGTCCATCGACCACGCCCTGTTGGCGGTGATTAACGTAGGTGGAAACCGCTACACCTTCCCCTGGACCACCCTGGAGCAGTTCCCTCTCACACGCCTTGGACGCCTCTGTGGCTGCCGGTCTCCTGAGGACATCGCCAGCGTCTGCGACGACTATGACGAAGCCTGCAAGGAGTTCTTCTTCGATCGCTCGCCATCTGCCTTCAGGGTCATCCTCAACTTCCTGGCTGCGGGTAAACTGCGCATTCTGCGGGAGATGTGCGTCCTCTCCCTGCACGATGAGCTCACCTACTGGGGGGTGGAATTGACGTACATGGAGCGCTGCTGCAAGAGGAAGATGTACACGCGCATTGAGGAGATGAACGAGCTGGAGCGCCA
>NW_027639625.1:0-22654 GCF_949606895.1 Notothenia rossii
TGTAGTTCCTCTCTAGTTGTTGTAGTTTCTCTCTAGTTGATGTAGTTCCTCTCTAGTTGTTGTAGTTCCTCTCTAGTTGATGTAGTTCCTCTCTAGTTGTTGTAGTTCCTCTCTAGTTGATGTAGTTCCTCTCTAGTTGTTGTAGTTCCTCTCTAGTTGTTGTAGTTCCTCTCTAGTTGTTGTAGTTCCTCTCTAGTTGATGTAGTTCCTCTCTAGTTGATGTAGTTTCTCTCTAGTTGATGTAGTTTCTCTCTAGTTGCTGTAGTTCCTCTCTAGTTGCTGTAGTTCCTCTCTAGTTGATGTAGTTTCTCTCTAGTTGCTGTAGTTCCTCTCTAGTTGCTGTAGTTCCTCTCTAGTTGATGTAGTTTCTCTCTAGTTGCTGTAGTTCCTCTCTAGTTGATGTAGTTTCTCTCTAGTTGTTGTAGTTCCTCTCTAGTTGATGTAGTTCCTCTCTAGTTGATGTAGTTTCTCTCTAGTTGATGTAGTTTCTCTCTAGTTGATGTAGTTCCTCTCTAGTTGATGTAGTTCCTCTCTAGTTGTTGTAGTTCCTCTCTAGTTGATGTAGTTCCTCTCTAGTTGATGTAGTTCTCTCTAGTTGATGTAGTTCCTCTCTAGTTGATGTAGTTTCTCTCTAGTTGATGTAGTTCCTCTCTAGTTGTTGTAGTTCCTCTCTAGTTGATGTAGTTCCTCTCTAGTTGTTGTAGTTCCTCTCTAGTTGATGTAGTTCCTCTCTAGTTGATGTAGTTTCTCTCTAGTTGATGTAGTTCCTCTCTAGTTGATGTAGTTTCTCTCTAGTTGATGTAGTTCCTCTCTAGTTGTTGTAGTTCCTCTCTAGTTGATGTAGTTCCTCTCTAGTTGATGTAGTTTCTCTCTAGTTGATGTAGTTCCTCTCTAGTTGTTGTAGTTTCTCTCTAGTTGATGTAGTTTCTCTCTAGTTGATGTAGTTCCTCTCTAGTTGATGTAGTTCCTCTCTAGTAGATGTAGTTCCTCTCTAGTTGTTGTAGTTCCTCTCTAGTTGATGTAGTTCCTCTCTAGTTGATGTAGTTCCTCTCTAGTTGATGTAGTTCCTCTCTAGTTGTTGTAGTTCCTCTCTAGTTGATGTAGTTCCTCTCTAGTTGATGTAGTTTCTCTCTAGTTGATGTAGTTTCTCTCTAGTTGATGTAGTTCCTCTCTAGTTGTTGTAGTTTCTCTCTAGTTGATGTAGTTCCTCTCTAGTTGTTGTAGTTCCTCTCTAGTTGATGTAGTTCCTCTCTAGTTGATGTAGTTCCTCTCTAGTTGATGTAGTTCCTCTCTAGTTGATGTAGTTCCTCTCTAGTTGATGTAGTTTCTCTCTAGTTGATGTAGTTCCTCTCTAGTTGTTGTAGTTCCTCTCTAGTTGATGTAGTTCCTCTCTAGTTGTTGTAGTTCCTCTCTAGTTGATGTAGTTTCTCTCTAGTTGCTGTAGTTCCTCTCTAGTTGATGTAGTTTCTCTCTAGTTGATGTAGTTTCTCTCTAGTTATTGTAGTTTCTCTCTAGTTGCTGTAGTTCCTCTCTAGTTGATGTAGTTCCTCTCTAGTTGATGTAGTTCCTCTCTAGTTGTTGTAGTTCCTCTCTAGTTGCTGTAGTTCCTCTCTAGTTGATGTAGTTTCTCTCTAGTTGTTGTAGTTCCTCTCTAGTTATTGTAGTTTCTCTCTAGTTGCTGTAGTTCCTCTCTAGTTGATGTAGTTCCTCTCTAGTTGATGTAGTTCCTCTCTAGTTGTTGTAGTTCCTCTCTAGTTGCTGTAGTTCCTCTCTAGTTGATGTAGTTTCTCTCTAGTTGTTGTAGTTCCTCTCTAGTTATTGTAGTTCCTCTCTAGTTGCTGTAGTTCCTCTCTAGTTGATGTAGTTTCTCTCTAGTTGTTGTAGTTCCTCTCTAGTTGTTGTAGTTTCTCTCTAGTTGATGTAGTTCCTCTCTAGTTGTTGTAGTTCCTCTCTAGTTGTTGTAGTTCTCTCTAGTTGTTGTAGTTCCTCTCTAGTTGTTGTAGTTCCTCTCTAGTTGATGTAGTTCCTCTCTAGTTGTTGTAGTTCCTCTCTAGTTGATGTAGTTCCTCTCTAGTTGTTGTAGTTTCTCTCTAGTTGTTGTAGTTCCTCTCTAGTTGTTGTAGTTCCTCTCTAGTTGATGTAGTTCCTCTCTAGTTGTTGTAGTTTCTCTCTAGTTGTTGTAGTTCCTCTCTAGTTGCTGTAGTTCCTCTCTAGTTGATGTAGTTTCTCTCTAGTTATTGTAGTTCCTCTCTAGTTGATGTAGTTCCTCTCTAGTTGATGTAGTTCCTCTCTAGTTGATGTAGTTCCTCTCTAGTTGATGTAGCTCCTCTCTAGTTGATGTAGTTCCTCTCTAGTTGATGTAGTTCCTCTCTAGTTGATGTAGTTCCTCTCTAGTTGTTGTAGTTCCTCTCTAGTTGATGTAGTTCCTCTCTAGTTGTTGTAGTTCCTCTCTAGTTGATGTAGTTCCTCTCTAGTTGATGTAGTTTCTCTCTAGTTGATGTAGTTCCTCTCTAGTTGATGTAGTTCCTCTCTAGTTGTTGTAGTTCCTCTCTAGTTGATGTAGTTCCTCTCTAGTTGATGTAGTTCCTCTCTAGTTGTTGTAGTTTCTCTCTAGTTATTGTAGTTCCTCTCTAGTTGATGTAGTTCCTCTCTAGTTGATGTAGTTTCTCTCTAGTTGCTGTAGTATCTCTCTAGTTGTTGTAGTTTCTCTCTAGTTGATGTAGTTCCTCTCTAGTTGATGTAGTTTCTCTCTAGTTGTTGTAGTTCCTCTCTAGTTGCTGTAGTTTCTCTCTAGTTGTTGTAGTTTCTCTCTAGTTGATGTAGTTCCTCTCTAGTTGATGTAGTTCCTCTCTAGTTGATGTATTTTCTCTCTAGTTGATGTAGTTCCTCTCTAGTTGATGTAGTTTCTCTCTAGTTGATGTAGTTCCTCTCTAGTTGATGTAGTTTCTCTCTAGTTGATGTAGTTTCTCTCTAGTTGTTGTAGTTTCTCTCTAGTCTATGTAGTTCCTCTCTAGTTGTTGTAGTTCCTCTCTAGTTGCTGTAGTTTCTCTCTAGTTGTTGTAGTTCCTCTCTAGTTGCTGTAGTTCCTCTCTAGTTGTTGTAGTTCCTCTCTAGTTGCTGTAGTTCCTCTCTAGTTGTTGTAGTTCCTCTCTAGTTGATGTAGTTTCTCTCTAGTTGCTGTAGTTCCTCTCTAGTTGCTGTAGTTCCTCTCTAGTTGTTGTAGTTCCTCTCTAGTTGCTGTAGTTTCTCTCTAGTTGCTGTAGTTCCTCTCTAGTTGTTGTAGTTCCTCTCTAGTTGCTGTAGTTTCACTCTAGTTGATGTAGTTCCTCTCTAGTTGTTGTAGTTCCTCTCTAGTTGCTGTAGTTCCTCTCTAGTTGTTGTAGTTCCTCTCTAGTTGTTGTAGTTTCTCTCTAGTTGATGTAGTTTCTCTCTAGTTGATGTAGTTCCTCTCTAGTTGATGTAGTTCCTCTCTAGTTGTTGTAGTTCCTCTCTAGTTGATGTAGTTTCTCTCTAAATGATGTAGTTTCTCTCTAGTTGATGTAGTTCCTCTCTAGTTGATGTAGTTCCTCTCTAGTTGATGTAGTTCCTCTCTAGTTGTTGTAGTTCCTCTCTAGTTGATGTAGTTCCTCTCTAGTTGTTGTAGTTCCTCTCTAGTTGTTGTAGTTTCTCTCTAGTTGATGTAGTTTCTCTCTAGTTGATGTAGTTTCTCTCTAGTTGTTGTAGTTCCTCTCTAGTTGTTGTAGTTTCTCTCTAGTTGTTGTAGTTCCTCTCTAGTTGATGTAGTTCCTCTCTAGTTTATGTAGTTCCTCTCTAGTTGCTGTAGTTCCTCTCTAGTTGATGTAGTTCCTCTCTAGTTGTTGTAGTTCCTCTCTAGTTGTTGTAGTTCCTCTCTAGTTGTTGTAGTTTCTCTCTAGTTGATGTAGTTCCTCTCTAGTTGTTGTAGTTCCTCTCTAGTTGTTGTAGTTCCTCTCTAGTTGTTGTAGTTTCTCTCTAGTTGTTGTAGTTTCTCTCTAGTTGATGTAGTTCCTCTCTAGTTGATGTAGTTTCTCTCTAGTTGATGTAGTTCCTCTCTAGTTGATGTAGTTTCTCTCTAGTTGATGTAGTTCCTCTCTAGTTGTTGTAGTTCCTCTCTAGTTGTTGTAGTTTCTCTCTAGTTGTTGTAGTTCCTCTCTAGTTGTTGTAGTTCCTCTCTAGTTGATGTAGTTCCTCTCTAGTTGCTGTAGTTTCTCTCTAGTTGATGTAGTTCCTCTCTAGTTGATGTAGTTCCTCTCTAGTTGATGTAGTTCCTCTCTAGTTGTTGTAGTTTCTCTCTAGTTGATGTAGTTCCTCTCTAGTTGATGTAGTTCCTCTCTAGTTGTTGTAGTTCCTCTCTAGTTGTTGTAGTTCCTCTCTAGTTGTTGTAGTTTCTCTCTAGTTGTTGTAGTTCCTTTCTAGTTGTTGTAGTTCCTCTCTAGTTGATGTAGTTCCTCTCTAGTTGCTGTAGTTCCTCTCTAGTTGATGTAGTTCCTCTCTAGTTGCTGTAGTTTCTCTCTAGTTGATGTAGTTCCTCTCTAGTTGATGTAGTTCCTCTCTAGTTGATGTAGTTCCTCTCTAGTTGTTGTAGTTCCTCTCTAGTTGCTGTAGTTCCTCTCTAGTTGTTGTAGTTTCTCTCTAGTTGATGTAGTTCCTCTCTAGTTGTTGTAGTTCCTCTCTAGTTGTTGTAGTTCCTCTCTAGTTGCTGTAGTTCCTCTCTAGTTGATGTAGTTCCTCTCTAGTTGTTGTAGTTCCTCTCTAGTTGCTGTAGTTCCTCTCTAGTTGATGTAGTTCCTCTCTAGTTGTTGTAGTTCCTCTCTAGTTGTTGTAGTTCCTCTCTAGTTGATGTAGTTCCTCTCTAGTTGTTGTAGTTCCTCTCTAGTTGCTGTAGTTCCTCTCTAGTTGATGTAGTTTCTCTCTAGTTGATGTAGTTTCTCTCTAGTTGATGTAGTTCCTCTCTAGTTGATGTAGTTCCTCTCTAGTTGATGTAGTTCCTCTCTAGTTGTTGTAGTTCCTCTCTAGTTGATGTAGTTCCTCTCTAGTTGTTGTAGTTCCTCTCTAGTTGCTGTAGTTCCTCTCTAGTTGATGTAGTTCCTCTCTAGTTGCTGTAGTTCCTCTCTAGTTGATGTAGTTCCTCTCTAGTTGATGTAGTTCCTCTCTAGTTGTTGTAGTTCCTCTCTAGTTGATGTAGTTTCTCTCTAGTTGCTGTAGTTTCTCTCTAGTTGATGTAGTTTCTCTCTAGTTGATGTAGTTCCTCTCTAGTTGCTGTAGTTCCTCTCTAGTTGTTGTAGTTCCTCTCTAGTTGATGTAGTTCCTCTCTAGTTGCTGTAGTTCCTCTCTAGTTGTTGTAGTTCCTCTCTAGTTGATGTAGTTCCTCTCTAGTTGTTGTAGTTCCTCTCTAGTTGATGTAGTTCCTCTGTAGTTGCTGTAGTTCCTCTCTAGTTGTTGTAGTTCCTCTCTAGTTGCTGTAGTTCCTCTCTAGTTGTTGTAGTTCCTCTCTAGTTGATGTAGTTCCTCTCTAGTTGCTGTAGTTCCTCTCTAGTTGTTGTAGTTCCTCTCTAGTTGATGTAGTTCCTCTCTAGTTGTTGTAGTTCCTCTCTAGTTGATGTAGTTCCTCTCTAGTTGCTGTAGTTCCTCTCTAGTTGATGTAGTTCCTCTCTAGTTGCTGTAGTTCCTCTCTAGTTGTTGTAGTTCCTCTCTAGTTGATGTAGTTCCTCTCTAGTTGCTGTAGTTCCTCTCTAGTTGTTGTAGTTCCTCTCTAGTTGATGTAGTTCCTCTCTAGTTGCTGTAGTTCCTCTCTAGTTGCAGTAGTTCCTCTCTAGTTGATGTAGTTCCTCTCTAGTTGCTGTAGTTCCTCTCTAGTTGTTGTAGTTCCTCTCTAGTTGCTGTAGTTCCTCTCTAGTTGTTGTAGTTCCTCTGTAGTTGTTGTAGTTCCTCTCTAGTTGTTGTAGTTTCTCTCTAGTTGCTGTAGTTCCTCTCTAGTTGTTGTAGTTCCTCTCTAGTTGTTGTAGTTTCTCTCTAGTTGCTGTAGTTCCTCTCTAGTTGTTGTAGTTCCTCTCTAGTTGTTGTAGTTCCTCTCTAGTTGCTTTAGTTCCTCTCTAGTTGATGTAGTTCCTCTCTAGTTGTTGTAGTTCCTCTCTAGTTGCTGTAGTTCCTCTCTAGTTGTTGTAGTTCCTCTCTAGTTGCTGTAGTTCCTCTCTAGTTGCTGTAGTTCCTCTCTAGTTGATGTAGTTCCTCTCTAGTTGCTGTAGTTCCTCTCTAGTTGATGTAGTTCCTCTCTAGTTGCTGTAGTTCCTCTCTAGTTGCTGTAGTTCCTCTCTAGTTGATGTAGTTCCTCTCTAGTTGCTGTAGTTCCTCTCTAGTTGCTGTAGTTCCTCTCTAGTTGTTGTAGTTCCTCTCTAGTTGATGTAGCTCCTCTCTAGTTGATGTAGTTCCTCTCTAGTTGATGTAGCTCCTCTCTAGTTGCAGTAGTTCCTCTCTAGTTGCTGTAGTTCCTCTTTAGTTGCTGTAGCTCCTCTCTAGTTGCTGTAGTTCCTCTCTAGTTGTTGTAGCTCCTCTCTAGTTGATGTAGTTCCTCTCTAGTTGCTGTAGTTCCTCTCTAGTTGTTGTAGTTCCTCTCTAGTTGATGTAGTTCCTCTCTAGTTGTTGTTGTTCCTCTCTAGTTGATGTAGTTCCTCTCTAGTTGTTGTTGTTCCTCTCTAGTTGATGTAGTTCCTCTCTAGTTGTTGTTGTTCCTCTCTAGTTGTTTTTGTTCCTCTCTAGTTGCTGTAGTTCCTCTCTAGTTGTTGTAGTTCCTCTCTAGTTGCTGTAGTTCCTCTCTAGTTGTTGTAGTTCCTCTCTAGTTGATGTAGTTCCTCTCTAGTTGTTGTTGTTCCTCTCTAGTTGTTGTTGTTCCTCTCTAGTTGCTGTAGTTCCTCTCTAGTTGCTGTAGTTCCTCTCTAGTTGCTGTAGTTCCTCTCTAGTTGTTGTTGTTCCTCTCTAGTTGATGTAGTTCCTCTCTAGTTGTTGTTGTTCCTCTCTAGTTGTTGTTGTTCCTCTCTAGTTGATGTAGTTCCTCTCTAGTTGATGTAGTTCCTCTCTAGTTGTTGTTGTTCCTCTCTAGTTGATGTAGTTCCTCTCTAGTTGCTGTAGCTCCTCTCTAGTTGCTGTAGTTCCTCTCTAGTTGATGTAGTTCCTCTCTAGTTGATGTAGTTCCTCTCTAGTTGCTGTAGCTCCTCTCTAGTTGCTGTAGTTCCTCTCTAGTTGATGTAGTTCCTCTCTAGTTGATGTAGTTCCTCTCTAGTTGATGTAGTTCCTCTCTAGTTGATGTAGTTCCTCTCTAGTTGATGTAGTTCCTCTCTAGTTGCTGTAGCTCCTCTCTAGTTGCTGTAGCTCCTCTCTAGTTGCTGTAGTTCCTCTCTAGTTGCTGTAGTTCCTCTCTAGTTGATGTAGTTCCTCTCTAGTTGCTGTAGTTCCTCTCTAGTTGCTGTAGTTCCTCTCTAGTTGCAGTAGTTTCTCTCTGTAGTTGCAGTAGTTGTTGTTGTTGTTGTTGTTGCTCCTTATAGTTGCCATAGTAACGGTGTTGCTGTGTGTTGAAGGACAGATCCCCCCCAGCTCGATGCTTTCATCATGGATAAAGCTCTGCTGGATTACGAGGTCTCCATCGACGCCGACTGTAAACTGGCAACCGTCGGGAAACCATTCGCCATCGAAGGTGAGTCTACCTCTGAGACTAACCAGAGACATTAACTAGATATATTAACTAGAGACATTAACTAGAGACATTAACTAGATATATTAACTAGAGACATTAACTAGAGACATTCACCAGAGACATTAACTAGATATATTAACTAGAGACATTCACCAGAGACATTCACCAGAGACATTAACTAGAGACATTAACTAGATATATTAACTAGAGACATTAACTAGAGACATTAACTAGAGACATTCACCAGAGACATTAACTAGATATATTAACTAGAGACATTAACTAGAGACATTCACCAGAGACATTCACCCGAGACATTAACCAGAGACACTAACTAGAAACATTAACTAGAGACATTCACCAGAGACATTCACCAGAGACATTAACCAGAGACACTAACTAGAGACATTCACCAGAGACATTCACCAGAGACACTAACTAGAGACATTCACCAGAGACACTAACTAGAGACATTCACCAGAGACACTAACTAGAGACATTAACTAGAGACATTCACCAGAGACATTCACCAGAGACATTAACCAGAGACACTAACTAGATATATTAACTAGAGACATTAACTAGAGACACGAACCAGAGACACTAACTAGATATATTAACTAGAGACATTAACTAGAGACACGAACCAGAGACATTAACCAGAGACATTCACCAGAGACATTCACCAGAGACACTAACTAGAGACATTCACCAGAGACATTCACCAGAGACACTAACTAGAGACATTCACCAGAGACACTAACTAGAGACATTCACCAGAGACATTCACCAGAGACATTCACCAGAGACATTAACTAGAGACATTCACCAGAGACATTCACCAGAGACATTAACTAGAGACTTTAACCAGAGAAATTAACTAGAGACATTCACCAGAGACATTAACTAGATACATTAACCAGAGACATTCACCAGAGACATTCACCAGAGACATTCACCAGAGACATTAACTAGAGACATTCACCAGAGACATTAACTAGATACATTAACTAGAGACATTCACCAGAGACATTCACCAGAGACATTAACTAGAGACATTCACCAGAGACATTCACCAGAGACATTCACCAGAGACATTAACTAGAGACATTCACCAGAGACATTCACCAGAGACATTAACTAGAGACATTAACTAGATATATTAACTAGATAAACTAGCCAGAGACATTAACTAGAGACTTTAACCAGAGAAATTAACTAGAGACATTAACTAGAGACATTAACTAGATATATTAACTAGAGACATTCACCAGAGACATTAACTAGAGACATTCACAAGAGACATTCACCAGAGACATTAACTAGAGACATTAACTAGATATATTAACTAGAGACATTCACCAGAGACATTAACTAGATATATTAACTAGATAAACTAGCCAGAGACATTAACTAGAGACTTTAACCAGAGAAATTAACTAGAGACATTAACTAGATATATTAACTAGAGACATTCACCAGAGACATTAACTAGATACATTAACCAGAGACATTCACCAGAGACATTCACCAGAGACATTCACCAGAGACATTAACTAGAGACATTCACCAGAGACATTAACTAGAGACATTAACTAGATATATTAACTAGAGACATTCACCAGAGACATTCACCAGAGACATTAACTAGAGACATTCACCAGAGACATTAACTAGAGACATTAACTAGATATATTAACTAGAGACTTTAACCAGAGAAATTAACTAGAGACATTAACTAGAGACATTAACTAGATATATTAACTAGAGACATTCACCAGAGACATTAACTAGATATATTAACTAGATATATTAACTAGAGACATTCACCAGAGACATTAACTAGAGACATTCACAAGAGACATTCACCAGAGACATTAACTAGAGACATTAACTAGATATATTAACTAGAGACATTCACCAGAGACATTAACTAGATATATTAACTAGATAAACTAGCCAGAGACATTAACTAGAGACTTTAACCAGAGAAATTAACTAGAGACATTAACTAGATATATTAACTAGAGACATTCACCAGAGACATTAACTAGATACATTAACCAGAGACATTCACCAGAGACATTCACCAGAGACATTCACCAGAGACATTAACTAGAGACATTCACCAGAGACATTAACTAGATACATTAACTAGAGACATTCACCAGAGACATTCACCAGAGACATTCACCAGAGACATTCACCAGAGACATTAACTAGAGACATTCACCAGAGACATTCACCAGAGACATTAACTAGAGACATTAACTAGATATATTAACTAGATAAACTAGCCAGAGACATTAACTAGAGACTTTAACCAGAGAAATTAACTAGAGACATTAACTAGAGACATTAACTAGATATATTAACTAGAGACATTCACCAGAGACATTAACTAGATATATTAACTAGATATATTAACTAGAGACATTCACCAGAGACATTAACTAGAGACATTCACAAGAGACATTCACCAGAGACATTAACTAGAGACATTAACTAGATATATTAACTAGAGACATTCACCAGAGACATTAACTAGATATATTAACTAGATAAACTAGCCAGAGACATTAACTAGAGACTTTAACCAGAGAAATTAACTAGAGACATTAACTAGAGACATTAACTAGATATATTAACTAGAGACATTCACCAGAGACATTAACTAGATATATTAACTAGATAAACTAGCCAGAGACATTAACTAGAGACTTTAAACAGAGAAATTAACTAGAGACATTAACTAGAGACATTAACTAGAGACATTCACAAGAGACATTCACCAGAGACATTAACTAGAGACATTAACTAGAGACATTCACCAGAGACATTCACCAGAGACATTCACCAGAGACATTAACTAGAGACATTCACAAGAGACATTCACCAGAGACATTAACTAGAGACATTAACTAGATATATTAACTAGAGACATTCACCAGAGACATTAACTAGATATATTAACTAGATAAACTAGCCAGAGACATTAACTAGAGACTTTAACCAGAGAAATTAACTAGAGACATTAACTAGAAACATTAACTAGAGACATTCACCAGAGACATTCACCAGAGACATTAACTAGAGACATTCACCAGAGACATTCACCAGAGACATTCACCAGAGACATTAACCAGAGACACTAACTAGAGACATTCACCAGAGACATTCACCAGAGACACTAACTAGAGACATTCACCAGAGACACTAACTAGAGACATTAACTAGAGACATTCACCAGAGACATTCACCAGAGACACTAACTAGAGACATTCACCAGAGACACTAACTAGAGACATTAACTAGAGACATTCACCAGAGACACTAACTAGAGACATTAACTAGAGACATTCACCAGAGACATTCACCAGAGACACTAACTAGAGACATTCACCAGAGACACTAACTAGAGACATTAACTAGAGACATTCACCAGAGACATTAACTAGAGACATTCACCAGAGACATTCACCAGAGACACTAACTAGAGACATTCACCAGAGACACTAACTAGAGACATTAACTAGAGACATTCACCAGAGACATTAACCAGAGACACTAACTAGATATATTAACTAGAGACATTAACTAGAGACACGAACCAGAGACATTAACCAGAGACATTCACCAGAGACATTCACCAGAGACACTAACTAGAGACATTCACCAGAGACATTCACCAGAGACATTCACCAGAGACATTCACTAGAGACATTCACCAGAGACATTCACCAGAGACATTAACTAGAGACTTTAACCAGAGAAATTAACTAGAGACATTAACTAGATATATTAACTAGAGACATTCACCAGAGACATTAACTAGATACATTAACTAGAGACATTCACCAGAGACATTCACCAGAGACATTCACCAGAGACATTAACTAGAGACATTCACCAGAGACATTCACCAGAGACATTAACTAGAGACATTAACTAGATATATTAACTAGATAAACTAGCCAGAGACATTAACTAGAGACTTTAACCAGAGAAATTAACTAGAGACATTAACTAGAGACATTAACTAGATATATTAACTAGAGACATTCACCAGAGACACTAACTAGAGACATTCACCAGAGACACTAACTAGAGACATTAACTAGAGACATTCACCAGAGACATTCACCAGAGACACTAACTAGAGACATTCACCAGAGACACTAACTAGAGACATTAACTAGAGACATTCACCAGAGACACTAACTAGAGACATTAACTAGAGACATTCACCAGAGACATTCACCAGAGACACTAACTAGAGACATTCACCAGAGACACTAACTAGAGACATTAACTAGAGACATTCACCAGAGACACTAACTAGAGACATTAACTAGAGACATTCACCAGAGACATTCACCAGAGACACTAACTAGAGACATTCACCAGAGACACTAACTAGAGACATTAACTAGAGACATTCACCAGAGACATTAACCAGAGACACTAACTAGATATATTAACTAGAGACATTAACTAGAGACACGAACCAGAGACATTAACCAGAGACATTCACCAGAGACATTCACCAGAGACACTAACTAGAGACATTCACCAGAGACATTCACCAGAGACATTCACCAGAGACATTCACTAGAGACATTCACCAGAGACATTCACCAGAGACATTAACTAGAGACTTTAACCAGAGAAATTAACTAGAGACATTAACTAGATATATTAACTAGAGACATTCACCAGAGACATTAACTAGATACATTAACTAGAGACATTCACCAGAGACATTCACCAGAGACATTCACCAGAGACATTAACTAGAGACATTCACCAGAGACATTCACCAGAGACATTAACTAGAGACATTAACTAGATATATTAACTAGATAAACTAGCCAGAGACATTAACTAGAGACTTTAACCAGAGAAATTAACTAGAGACATTAACTAGAGACATTAACTAGATATATTAACTAGAGACATTCACCAGAGACATTAACTAGATATATTAACTAGATATATTAACTAGAGACATTCACCAGAGACATTAACTAGAGACATTCACAAGAGACATTCACCAGAGACATTAACTAGAGACATTAACTAGATATATTAACTAGAGACATTCACCAGAGACATTAACTAGATATATTAACTAGATAAACTAGCCAGAGACATTAACTAGAGACTTTAAACAGAGAAATTAACTAGAGACATTAACTAGAGACATTCACCAGAGACATTCACCAGAGACATTAACTAGAGACATTAACTAGATATATTAACTAGAGACATTAACTAGAGACATTCACCAGAGACATTAACTAGATATATTAACTAGAGACATTCACCAGAGACATTCACCAGAGACATTAACTAGAGACATTAACTAGATATATTAACTAGAGACATTAACTAGAGACATTAACTAGAGACATTCACCAGAGACATTAACTAGATATATTAACTAGAGACATTAACTAGAGACATTCACCAGAGACATTCACCCGAGACATTAACCAGAGACACTAACTAGAAACATTAACTAGAGACATTCACCAGAGACATTCACCAGAGACATTAACCAGAGACACTAACTAGAGACATTCACCAGAGACATTCACCAGAGACACTAACTAGAGACATTCACCAGAGACACTAACTAGAGACATTCACCAGAGACACTAACTAGAGACATTAACTAGAGACATTCACCAGAGACATTCACCAGAGACATTAACCAGAGACACTAACTAGATATATTAACTAGAGACATTAACTAGAGACACGAACCAGAGACACTAACTAGATATATTAACTAGAGACATTAACTAGAGACACGAACCAGAGACATTAACCAGAGACATTCACCAGAGACATTCACCAGAGACACTAACTAGAGACATTCACCAGAGACATTCACCAGAGACACTAACTAGAGACATTCACCAGAGACACTAACTAGAGACATTCACCAGAGACATTCACCAGAGACATTCACCAGAGACATTAACTAGAGACATTCACCAGAGACATTCACCAGAGACATTAACTAGAGACTTTAACCAGAGAAATTAACTAGAGACATTAACTAGATATATTAACTAGAGACATTCACCAGAGACATTAACTAGATACATTAACCAGAGACATTCACCAGAGACATTCACCAGAGACATTCACCAGAGACATTAACTAGAGACATTCACCAGAGACATTAACTAGATACATTAACTAGAGACATTCACCAGAGACATTCACCAGAGACATTAACTAGAGACATTCACCAGAGACATTCACCAGAGACATTCACCAGAGACATTAACTAGAGACATTCACCAGAGACATTCACCAGAGACATTAACTAGATACATTAACTAGATATATTAACTAGATAAACTAGCCAGAGACATTAACTAGAGACTTTAACCAGAGAAATTAACTAGAGACATTAACTAGAGACATTAACTAGATATATTAACTAGAGACATTCACCAGAGACATTAACTAGATATATTAACTAGATATATTAACTAGAGACATTCACCAGAGACATTAACTAGAGACATTCACAAGAGACATTCACCAGAGACATTAACTAGAGACATTAACTAGATATATTAACTAGAGACATTCACCAGAGACATTAACTAGATATATTAACTAGATAAACTAGCCAGAGACATTAACTAGAGACTTTAACCAGAGAAATTAACTAGAGACATTAACTAGATATATTAACTAGAGACATTCACCAGAGACATTAACTAGATACATTAACCAGAGACATTCACCAGAGACATTCACCAGAGACATTCACCAGAGACATTAACTAGAGACATTAACTAGATATATTAACTAGAGACATTCACCAGAGACATTAACTAGATATATTAACTAGATAAACTAGCCAGAGACATTAACTAGAGACTTTAACCAGAGAAATTAACTAGAGACATTAACTAGATATATTAACTAGAGACATTCACCAGAGACATTAACTAGATACATTAACCAGAGACATTCACCAGAGACATTCACCAGAGACATTCACCAGAGACATTCACCAGAGACATTCACCAGAGACATTAACTAGAGACATTCACCAGAGACATTAACTAGAGACATTAACTAGATATATTAACTAGAGACATTCACCAGAGACATTCACCAGAGACATTAACTAGAGACATTCACCAGAGACATTAACTAGAGACATTAACTAGATATATTAACTAGAGACTTTAACCAGAGAAATTAACTAGAGACATTAACTAGAGACATTAACTAGATATATTAACTAGAGACATTCACCAGAGACATTAACTAGATATATTAACTAGATATATTAACTAGAGACATTCACCAGAGACATTAACTAGAGACATTCACAAGAGACATTCACCAGAGACATTAACTAGAGACATTAACTAGATATATTAACTAGAGACATTCACCAGAGACATTAACTAGATATATTAACTAGATAAACTAGCCAGAGACATTAACTAGAGACTTTAACCAGAGAAATTAACTAGAGACATTAACTAGATATATTAACTAGAGACATTCACCAGAGACATTAACTAGATACATTAACCAGAGACATTCACCAGAGACATTCACCAGAGACATTCACCAGAGACATTAACTAGAGACATTCACCAGAGACATTAACTAGATACATTAACTAGAGACATTCACCAGAGACATTCACCAGAGACATTCACCAGAGACATTAACTAGAGACTTTAACCAGAGACATTAACTAGATACATTAACTAGAGACATTCACCAGAGACATTCACCAGAGACATTCACCAGAGACATTCACCAGAGACATTCACCAGAGACATTAACTAGAGACATTCACCAGAGACATTCACCAGAGACATTAACTAGAGACATTAACTAGATATATTAACTAGATAAACTAGCCAGAGACATTAACTAGAGACTTTAACCAGAGAAATTAACTAGAGACATTAACTAGAGACATTAACTAGATATATTAACTAGAGACATTCACCAGAGACATTAACTAGATATATTAACTAGATATATTAACTAGAGACATTCACCAGAGACATTAACTAGAGACATTCACAAGAGACATTCACCAGAGACATTAACTAGAGACATTAACTAGATACATTAACTAGAGACATTCACCAGAGACATTCACCAGAGACATTCACCAGAGACATTAACTAGATACATTAACTAGAGACATTCACCAGAGACATTCACCAGAGACATTCACCAGAGACATTAACTAGAGACATTCACCAGAGACATTCACCAGAGACATTAACCAGAGACATTAACTAGAGACTTTAACCAGAGAAATTAACTAGAGACATTAACTAGAGACATTAACTAGATATATTAACTAGAGACATTCACCAGAGACATTAACTAGATATATTAACTAGATATATTAACTAGAGACATTCACCAGAGACATTAACTAGAGACATTCACAAGAGACATTCACCAGAGACATTAACTAGAGACATTAACTAGATATATTAACTAGAGACATTCACCAGAGACATTAACTAGATATATTAACTAGATAAACTAGCCAGAGACATTAACTAGAGACTTTAAACAGAGAAATTAACTAGAGACATTAACTAGAGACATTAACTAGAGACATTCACAAGAGACATTCACCAGAGACATTAACTAGAGACTTTAACCAGAGAAATTAACTAGAGACATTAACTAGAGACATTAACTAGATATATTAACTAGAGACATTCACCAGAGACATTAACTAGATATATTAACTAGATAAACTAGCCAGAGACATTAACTAGAGACTTTAAACAGAGAAATTAACTAGAGACATTAACTAGAGACATTAACTAGAGACATTCACAAGAGACATTCACCAGAGACATTAACTAGAGACATTAACTAGAGACATTCACCAGAGACATTCACCAGAGACATTCACCAGAGACATTAACTAGAGACATTCACAAGAGACATTCACCAGAGACATTAACTAGAGACATTAACTAGATATATTAACTAGAGACATTAACTAGAGACATTCACCAGAGACATTAACTAGATATATTAACTAGATAAACTAGCCAGAGACATTAACTAGAGACTTTAACCAGAGAAATTAACTAGAGACATTAACTAGAAACATTAACTAGAGACATTCACCAGAGACATTCACCAGAGACATTAACTAGAGACATTCACCAGAGACATTCACCAGAGACATTCACCAGAGACATTAACCAGAGACACTAACTAGAGACATTCACCAGAGACATTCACCAGAGACACTAACTAGAGACATTCACCAGAGACACTAACTAGAGACATTAACTAGAGACATTCACCAGAGACATTCACCAGAGACACTAACTAGAGACATTCACCAGAGACACTAACTAGAGACATTAACTAGAGACATTCACCAGAGACACTAACTAGAGACATTAACTAGAGACATTCACCAGAGACATTCACCAGAGACACTAACTAGAGACATTCACCAGAGACACTAACTAGAGACATTAACTAGAGACATTCACCAGAGACACTAACTAGAGACATTAACTAGAGACATTCACCAGAGACATTCACCAGAGACACTAACTAGAGACATTCACCAGAGACACTAACTAGAGACATTAACTAGAGACATTCACCAGAGACATTAACCAGAGACACTAACTAGATATATTAACTAGAGACATTAACTAGAGACACGAACCAGAGACATTAACCAGAGACATTCACCAGAGACATTCACCAGAGACACTAACTAGAGACATTCACCAGAGACATTCACCAGAGACATTCACCAGAGACATTCACCAGAGACATTAACTAGAGACTTTAACCAGAGAAATTAACTAGAGACATTAACTAGATATATTAACTAGAGACATTCACCAGAGACATTAACTAGATACATTAACTAGAGACATTCACCAGAGACATTCACCAGAGACATTCACCAGAGACATTAACTAGAGACATTCACCAGAGACATTCACCAGAGACATTAACTAGAGACATTAACTAGATATATTAACTAGATAAACTAGCCAGAGACATTAACTAGAGACTTTAACCAGAGAAATTAACTAGAGACATTAACTAGAGACATTAACTAGATATATTAACTAGAGACATTCACCAGAGACATTAACTAGAGACATTAACTAGATATATTAACTAGAGACATTCACAAGAGACATTCACCAGAGACATTAACTAGAGACATTAACTAGATATATTAACTAGAGACATTCACCAGAGACATTAACTAGATATATTAACTAGATAAACTAGCCAGAGACATTAACTAGAGACTTTAAACAGAGAAATTAACTAGAGACATTAACTAGAGACATTCACCAGAGACATTCACCAGAGACATTCACCAGAGACATTAACTAGAGACATTCACAAGAGACATTCACCAGAGACATTAACTAGAGACATTAACTAGATATATTAACTAGAGACATTCACCAGAGACATTAACTAGATATATTAACTAGATAAACTAGCCAGAGACATTAACTAGAGACTTTAACCAGAGAAATTAACTAGAGACATTAACTAGAGACATTAACTAGAAACATTAACTAGAGACATTCACCAGAGACATTCACCAGAGACCTTCACCAGAGACATTAACCAGAGACACTAACTAGAGACATTCACCAGAGACATTCACCAGAGACACTAACTAGAGACATTCACCAGAGACACTAACTAGAGACATTAACTAGAGACATTCACCAGAGACATTCACCAGAGACATTCACCAGAGACATTAACCAGAGACACTAACTAGATATATTAACTAGAGACATTAACTAGAGACACGAACCAGAGACACTAACTAGATATATTAACTAGAGACATTAACTAGAGACACGAACCAGAGACATTAACCAGAGACATTCACCAGAGACATTCACCAGAGACACTAACTAGAGACATTCACCAGAGACATTCACCAGAGACACTAACTAGAGACATTCACCAGAGACATTAACCAGAGACACTAACTAGAGACATTCACCAGAGACACTAACTAGAGACATTCACCAGAGACATTCACCAGAGACATTCACCAGAGACATTAACTAGAGACATTCACCAGAGACATTCACCAGAGACATTAACTAGAGACTTTAACCAGAGAAATTAACTAGAGACATTAACTAGATATATTAACTAGAGACATTCACCAGAGACATTAACTAGATACATTAACTAGAGACATTCACCAGAGACATTCACCAGAGACATTCACCAGAGACATTAACTAGAGACATTCACCAGAGACATTCACCAGAGACATTAACTAGAGACATTAACTAGATATATTAACTAGATAAACTAGCCAGAGACATTAACTAGAGACTTTAACCAGAGAAATTAACTAGAGACATTAACTAGAGACATTAACTAGATATATTAACTAGAGACATTCACCAGAGACATTAACTAGATATATTAACTAGATAAACTAGCCAGAGACATTAACTAGAGACTTTAAACAGAGAAATTAACTAGAGACATTAACTAGAGACATTCACCAGAGACATTCACCAGAGACATTCACCAGAGACATTAACTAGAGACATTCACAAGAGACATTCACCAGAGACATTAACTAGAGACATTAACTAGATATATTAACTAGAGACATTCACCAGAGACATTAACTAGATATATTAACTAGATAAACTAGCCAGAGACATTAACTAGAGACTTTAACCAGAGAAATTAACTAGAGACATTAACTAGAGACATTAACTAGAGACATTCACCAGAGACATTAACTAGAGACATTCACCATATATATTAACTAGAGACATTAATTAGAGACATTAACTAGATATATTAACTAGAGACATTCACCATATATATTAACCAGAGACATTAACTAGAGACATTCACCATATATATTAACCAGAGACATTAACTAGAGACATTAACCAGAGACATTAACCAGACTCACTAACTAGATATATTAACTGGAGACACTAACTAGAGACATTAACCAGACTCACTAACTAGATATATTAACTAGAGACACTAACTAGATATATTAACCAGAGAAATTAACTAGAGACATTAACCAGAGAGATTCACTAGAGACATTAACCAGAGACATTAACTAGAGACATTAACCAGAGACATTAACTAGAGACATTAACCAGAGACATTAACTAGAGACATTAACCAGAGACATTAACTAGAGACATTAACCAGAGACATTAACTAGAGACATTAACGAGAGACATTAACTAGAGACATTAACCAGAGACATTAACCAGACTCACTAACTATATATATTAACTAGAGACACTAACTAGAGACATTAACCAGACTCACTAACTAGATATATTAACTAGAGACACTAACTAGAGACACTAACTAGAGACATTAACCAGACTCACTAACTAGATATATTAACTAGAGACACTAACTAGAGACATTAACCAGACTCACTAACTAGAGACACTAACTAGATATATTAACCAGAGAAATTAACTAGAGACATTAACTAGATATATTAACTAGAGACATTAACCAGACTCACTAACTAGATATATTAACTAGAGACACTAACTAGATATATTAACCAGAGACACTAACCAGAGACATTCACCAGAGAAATTAACTAGAGACACTAACTAGATATATTAACCAGAGACACTAACTAGATATATTAACCAGAGACATTAACTAGATATATTAACTAGACTCACTAACTAGAGACACTAACTAGATATATTAACCAGAGACACTAACTAGAGACATTAACTAGACTCACTAACTAGAGATATTAACTAGAGACACTAACTAGAGATATTAACTAGAGACACTAACTAGAGATATTAACTAGAGACACTAACTAGAGATATTAACTAGAGACACTAACTAGATATATTAACCAGAGACATTAACTAGATATATTAACTAGACTCACTAACTAGAGACACTAACTAGATATATTAACCAGAGACACTAACTAGAGACATTAACTAGACTCACTAACTAGAGATATTAACTAGAGACACTAACTAGAGATATTAACTAGAGACACTAACTAGATATATTAACTAGAGACACTAACTAGAGATATTAACTAGAGACACTAACTAGAGATATTAACTAGAGACACTAACTAGAGATATTAACTAGAGACACTAACTAGATATATTAACTAGAGACACTAACTAGAGACCTCCAGAAACCGTTTCTTATTCTGAGTAAATTCAAACACTTTATTGTTTCTGTAATGTTTGAATGTTCCTCAGTTCAGACACGTCTCGCTCTCTGGGTTTATCTGCAGATCACTTCCTCTCAGCTTTTTGTTTCATACAGTTTCATCATCCTCACATCTCCACTGTCAGAATATATATATTTAAATATTTATAAAACATATATCCAGCCTGCAGACAGAAAGATAAGTCATAATAAAACAAAATAATAATAATAATATTCTTAAGTGTTGTTTGTTATCCATTGTTTGGTGATATATTGGTTTGTAATTTAGAGTTTTTTATGTATTACTTGTTCATATTCTTTTATGTCATGTTATCAAATTATTAATTTGATGTTTTTATTACAGGTTATCTGTCTGACTTTGATTTTATATCAATACAAGTTTTTATTATTTATTATGGTTTATGTTTCGGGCCTGTCATATATTTGTTATTATTTATTTCATATTTATTTTAATACCAGGTTATGGTATCAGCCTGTTGTTATTTATATATAATATATATGTTTATGATGTATTCCAGGTTATGGTATCGGCCTGTTGTTATTTATATATAATATATATGTTTATGATGTATTCCAGGTTATGGTATCGGCCTGTTGTTATTTATATATAATATATATGTTTATGATGTATTCCAGGTTATGGTATCGGCGTGTTGTTATTTATATATAATATATATGTTTATGATGTATTCCAGGTTATGGTATCGGCCTGCCGCAGAACTCGCCCTTGACGTCCAATATTTCCGACGTGATCAGCAGATACAAGTCTGAGGGTTTTATGGATCTTCTGCACGATAAATGGTACAAAGTGGTTCCCTGTGGAAACCGCGTGTTCGCCGTCACCGAGGTCAGTGTGGAGGAAACTCTTCAGAGAAACTGATCAAAGTAATAAAGTGTCCAAGTGAAATGCAGGAACAGAGCAGCTTCATCCTCAGAGGAGAAGCATGTTCTGCTTTCAGTCTCTCTGTGTGTTCATGAGAGCACACAGCTGCCCCTCCATCCCATCATTAAACCCTAAACCATCAAACCCCCCCCCATCCTTAACCATTTTGTAATTCAACATGTATATTTTCTACTTTCTTGTTTATTTCTAGTCTTTTGAATTTGTATTGTACAATGCCATGTCTTTTATGCTGCTGCAACACAAACATTTCCCAAATTGGGATCAATTAAGTTCTATCTTATCTTATTATATTAAATATATGATACTCACGTGTTCCCCCCTCAGACGCTTCAGATGGGCATCAGCCACTTCTCGGGCCTCTTCCTGATGCTGTGTGTCGGGGTGGGGGGGGCGCTGCTCACGCTGGTCGGGGAACACGGGTTCTACCAGCTGGTTCTGCCTCACATCCGGCGCCGGCAGAACCTCAAGTACTGGCTGCACACCTCACAGGTAACTCGGATAAATACTGATTCAGAATCATCACTGATTTATAATGGCCCTGTTCTGCTGCTGTTCAGGTGTATCTCACAATTACATTTTCAGATTTTCAGAAATAAGTCAGAACTCTGAGATTTAGCTCAATAACTCAGAATTTTGAGTTTTTTTTAGATTTATTTTTAAATGATCAGAATCTTAAATTTCCAGAATTTTGACAAAAAAGTCAGAATTTTCATTAAGGAGTCATAATTTTGACCAAAAAAAATCAGAATTCTGAAATGTTACTTAAAAGTCAGAAT
>NW_027639624.1:0-1000 GCF_949606895.1 Notothenia rossii
AATGGCATTGTGAGGCTGAACAAAAGGACCTTTTGACTCTGTAAATGTAGTCTTTTAAAAAAAAAAAACATTTACTGACTTTTTTAGGATAGCTTCAAGTAATGTTGTAAAATTACAACCGGGGGCCTTACAGGGTTAAAGGCTATTGTTTATTGTTATTTACTTTAAAATGTTTATTGATGATGACACTGAGAGAATGAGCTCAGGGCTGCTGGTCACTATAAGCTAAACAGTCTGTATATTGCATTACATTTGTATAATGTAAGCTTTGTTGATACTTTGCCTGCGGGAATACGAAAAAAATAGTTAGATATACTGAATATTATTTGATCTATTCCACCACTTAAACCCAAATAATGTAAAGGTGTGTTGTAGATGTTATAAAAATAGAAAAAATAAAAAATAAAGATGTATTTTTATGTTCAGATAATAGTGATTTCAATGCCACCCCAAAATGATCACTGGTTCCATCCTGGCCACCCCACTGAAAATGTCCTGGCTCCGCCACTGTTGCCACCCCAGCTGCCACCCCAGTTGGCAGCTTTGTTTTGAAAGAAAAGTTGTGGCTCATCTGACATTTATGAGAGAAAGTCTCTAATGTCCGAGTGCAAGTGAATGCAGCACAAGATGCACGTCTTGTAACCCCTCCCCCGGACCTGGCGCGAGCGTGGAAATATGATTGACCCAGTACTGAAGGAATGAGATATTTTCGGTCTACAATGACAGAGAAGACACTGTCAAGTTTGGCTGCGCTGAGCATTGAATCAAAACGCACTAAAGCTTTGGATCTTAATAATTTTGTGAGGCGTTTTGCTGAACAAAATGGTAATCGCCGCATTCAGCTGCTCACGGATGAGGCATACAACACTGTTAAGATGATGACCTTACGTGTGTAAATATATATTTTTCTTTGTGGGGGTCTGCCCCCAAAAAACAGTTTTAAGTCCTGAGAAAGTAAAATAAGATTGTGTGTAAAACTACACTGCCCAGCCAAAGAAAT
>NW_027639623.1:0-1000 GCF_949606895.1 Notothenia rossii
CTGTCGAGCCGGTAGTGGCCGACACCGCCTACTTTAGGCTTCTCTGCAACTCTGCAGAATCCTATGGGTGACGTCACAGACAATACGTCCATTTATATATACAGTCTATGGTTGAAGCGTTAGCCAAAAGAATTGCGGGTGTTACATAGTGATGTCAATATGGGTAATGCACTCACGTGGAAGTTGTAGTACCACCATTTAGCCACTGTGAACATTTGCTTCAATGTCTGGGTTGGTATTTCCCAATGCCTGCACTTAACATAAGTTAAGTTAACATTGCCCCCCTAGTGGCTGAAATATGTTACAGCATTACTATGTCGAAAAGTGTTCCAATACACATTTTTCGTATATCAATATTTTAATAAGGTAGGACACTGGTTAATAAATTGTAGGGTGTTCAAGTAACCAAGGGATGTAGTAGTTATCAAATAAGTATAAGATGTGCACAGTTATGATACGTTTTATAGTTATGTAATGCACTGTTGTTAGGGGGAGAGACCGCCCCTTCCATATGAGTGTGTGTGTACGGCGGGCATGAGGCGTGCATGACGGGACGAGTTGTGTTCGTATGTGGAAAAGCTCAGTGCGGTGAGCGCTGGCTTTACTGCTACTGTATCCGTAGCACCCCACGCAATAGTTGGAACTGTGTACTGACGTCAGTAAAAAAGGTTTGCCCCCCCCAAACGCAAATGTCAAACTCCGCCTATGAAACCAATAGCTAGCATTTCCAGCTGGAAACAAAAATGTCCTGCTCTAGGTTTTTTTTTTTTTTTTCCTCACAGGGGAGTAGGCGGCACATTAGCAACATCCGCTAAGCTTGGCTGAATTCTGTCTGTGGGCATAACTTTGTGGTTAATGGGCAGCTAACCAGGTGTGACCTTGCTTTTGGTAATTGGGGCTCTGCTGAGAGGCCGAGTAACAACAGGAAGAGAAGTGACAGCTCCCACTGCTACCACCAAAGAGAAGGAGCGGAAACATATTAAAGTGAAGGCCGGGACAT
>NW_027639622.1:0-1000 GCF_949606895.1 Notothenia rossii
CATTGACGCTGGATGAATCACTGTGCCAACCTGAAAGTGAACACACTTCTTTTTCTGCCTGTTCAACCTGATCAAGAGCCTCCTGAGCTTCAGTCATCTCTGCGTCCTCCTTCTTGTCCTCTGAGCCTTCTTCTTTCTCCACCTCCTCAAACAGAGATCCTTCTGGGATTTCTTTGTCTCTGTCTCCCTCCTCCTCTTCCTCATTGGATTCAGACTCACTGGGCTGACGTTCCCCGAGTGCCTCAACCCAGGCTTGAGGGGAGAGGAGAGCTACGGACTGACCCCCTTGGTCCTCTTTAAACCTCAGTTGTCCATCATCCACTCTGTCATCGTGGTAGACCCTTTCCTGACTGCCCCTTTCACATTCATCAATACCCTCTTTGACAGCCTCTGCCTCTGAGGTAGAACCTTTTTCCACTTCATGCCCAATTTCTATCACATTATGCTGCTTTTCTGACACATCTCTCACCTCTTTCACCTCGCAGGCTGTCCCGTTATCCCCATCATTTATCATATCCTTCTCTTCTGCCAAGATGACATTCTCCTCTTCCAGCTCGCACCTATCTTTTGTTATCATCTCACATTTTCTTTCCACGTTTTTAATCAAGTCCTGCTCTACCCACTTTTCCACAAATCCCTTTCCATCCACTAACTCTGCCACAACCTTCTCTATTTCCTCTATCACTTCCTTTTCACCTCCTCTCAAACATATATCCTCCTGGTCCCAATTGGGGGAACCCATCTGCACTCCTCCGTCTCCAATTTGTGCTCTGTCGTCCGATAAAGGTGTAATTGATGATACTGATGAGAATGAAGGGGAAGATGTGGAGTAGGCCATGTCAACGTCTAACTCACACATCGCAGGGAGGGATTGTGACTTGGGCCTGTAGATCAGCGCCATTTCATGACAAGACCTGTCCTCTTCCTCGCTCAGAAGCAGCTGGTCGTTCAGGGCGATGTGGGGCTTTCTGAACTTGGGAGGGATAGGATCAGGGAGGAC